>NC_049224.1:28858784-29041284 GCF_011100685.1 Canis lupus familiaris | reverse complement strand
GTCAAATTTTATGTACCTCTCATCTTTAGATTAATTGCAGTGATTGTCAAATCTGCAACTGCTCAAACAGCTTGCTAAAAATGTAGATCCCACTTAATCGGTAAAGGTTTTTACTTTGAAATGATAGAAATACTTGGTATTAGATAGGGGTAGTGGTTGCACAAGATGAGAGATGGACTAAACGCTGTTGTTCCCTTAAAAATGGCTAATTTTATATTATGTGAGCCTGGATAAATTATTTTTTAAGTGCGGAATCCTTGGTCCCTCCCTCATGGATTCTGATTCAGGAACTTTTGTGTGGGGCCCAAAAATCTGCATCTTAAAATATTCTCCCCCACACCAGAACTGCCCAGACAATTCTGATACAGGTTGTCCAATGATCATGCATTTAGAAGCTTGAAAAGATGGGACGCCTGGGGGGCCCAGGGCTGAGCGCCTGCCTTTGGCCCAGGGCGTGATCCTGGGGTTCCAGGATCTAGTCCCACATCGGGCTCCCCGGATGGAGCCTGCTTCTCCCTCTGCCTGTGTCTCTGCCTCTCTCTGTGTGTCTCTTGTGAATAAATAAATAAAATCTTAAAAAAAAAAAAAAAAAGTAGCTTGAAGAGAACACCACACCTGGGAAGTAAGAAATTTTACACTCTTGTCAGGGAGAGGAACACTACAAAAGAATTGGGCATCAATTAAATCTGTAAGTTGTGTGAAAGCACACTTAGAATTGAGCTGGGAAATATAGACTTTCAGTACCCAAACATTGCTAGCTTTCAGTATATTTTGCTCTTTCTTATAAAGCTTCTTGTGAAAATGAACACAGGAGCGAGCCCAGGGCCTTCCTGCGGTCATGCCAAGTACAGAGGCTACTTTGGAAAACAGTATTTCTCAACAGGCAGATGCTGGTCTGACTTATTATTGAAAATAAAAAATTTGGGGGCAGCCCAGGTGGCTCAGTGGTTTAGCGCCGCCTTTGGCCCAGGTTGTGATCCTGGAGACCCGGGATGGAGTCCCACGTCGGGCTCCCTGCATGGAGCCTGCTTCTCCCTCTGCCTGTGTCTCTGACTCTGTCCCTTTCTCTGTGTGTCTCATGAATAAATAAATAAAATCTTAAAAAAAAAAGAAAGAAAATAAAAAATTCATGCGGACGCTAGAAAGAGCCCTCTCACGTATGTCTATTTGCACTGTTCTGTAGGGTTGAGAACTAGGGCCAAAATTTGGCAAACATCACTCATTTGGGAAATAGCCATTACGGTCACCACCTCACATGGGCCAGAGACAGTGTGATCTAGAGGTATGTGTCCTGGATCAATCTGAGCTCCATACTTGCTAACTCAGTGCATGCTTCTGACAGAGTTATCTAACTTCTCGTTAGATATAAATTCACTCAGAAGTATTAATTTAGCAGAAAGCAGAGCTTTTAGGAGCTGCTCCAGTGGATAACTTCTCACGGTCCAGGGTGCTCTCCTAATCAAGTAAGGCTAAGGCTTGGCTTTCACCACATTAGCTACATTACATGTGGAATTACAACTAATTAGCTGGGTCCTAAACTATATATGAGCCTACCACAGTAGTAAAGATTGTTTTCTATTTTCTTTTTTATTTATTTTTTTTAAAGATTTTATTTATTTATTCATAGAGACACAGAGAGAGAGAGAGAGAGAGGCCTGGGGCTGCAGGCAGCGCTAAACTGCTGCGCCACCGGGGCTGCCGTGTTTTCTTTTTTAAATTTTAAGAAAGAGCTTTTGTTCAAAAAATTAAAAATAGAATTAGCACGTGATCCAGCAACTCCACTTCTGGGTATATACAAAAGAATTGAAAGCAGAGTCTTGAAGGGATATTTGCATATCCACGTACATAGTGGCATTATTCACAATGGCCAAGAGGTAGACGTGACCCAGGTATTTATCAGCAGATGAAAGGCTAAGGAAAATGTGGAATATACATATAATAAAATATTATTTAGCCTTAAAAAGGAAGGAAATTATGACATGCTTTAACGTGGATAAACCTTGAGGACATTATGCTAAGTGAAATAATCCAGTCACAAAAAGACAAATATGATGTGATTCCACTTACGTAAGATATCTAGAGCAGTCACAAACACAGAGGGAGAAAGGCTGGTTGCAAGGGGCTGGGGGGGGGAAGCAATGGGGAGCTGTTTAATGGGTACAGAGTTTCAGTTCCGCAAGATGAAAAAGTTCTAGAGATTGGCTGTACAACTTAACACTACACTCAAAAAATGTGAATATACTTAACACTACACTCAAAAATGGTTAAGATGGTATTTACAATAAAAAAAAGTAGAAGTCAAGAAACCCATCTTTCTCCCTTCCCCCTTTCCTTTTCTTTTTCTCTTTCCCTTTTCCTTTCTTTCTTCCCTCTCTTCCCTCCCTCCTTTCTTTCCCTCTTTCTTTCTCTTCCCTCCTTCCTTTTCTCTTCTTTTTTTATCACCTAGTAAAATATTAATACAATCATGTGGGTAAAAGACTCCAGCAATATTAAAGCGATAATCCTCTTTCATTCCCCTCCCAAGACATAACTACTTTGCCGCATGACACACTTTTTCCCAGCCCCTTCTCTGTGGGTTTTCATATATACTTATTTGTGTACATAGATGCACACACGATATACATACATTCTTACATATTTAGTTGAATATTTGTCTATTTACATATATGGATATTTGGTTTAAATGGCACTCAAAACTTTACCCACTGCTCTGGGCTGGCTTTTTTGCTTGAAGACCTTTAAGGTTGATTCTATCCCACAGGCTTTCTTTAGGATATGGGGTCACCTTAACCTGACTCTATCGACCCCCCATGCCCACACATCCAGGAACAGAGGACCCCAATAGTTTCTGAACGTGCCTTCTGGCTCCACAGGTAGAAAGGACACTATGGTTCGACCACCAGACCGTTCATGGCTGAGCTTAGACTTCCAAATCTGTGCACTCGGCAGCATGGGCACCACTGCTGCTGGAGCCAGATAATCGGCAGCAAAAGCGTGTTCCGTTGAAAGCTACCCATTTCCATCAGAGCAGTAGGCTCTAGACAAAAATACTGTCTACTACCACACAGGATGGTGGAGACGGGGAAATGGTAATCAGAGAAAGGGAGCACCTGGGAGGCAAAGGGCAAGTAATATCTTGGAAGAATTACCAGGCAGGCTTTACCACCTTTATAAAATATGAACAACTGTATTGATCTGAGAAAAAACCCTCACCCTTTTAGCCTTTTCTAAATTGAGATGATAGCACTGTTATGCATTAAAAGATGTTATCAGTCCCAAAGAGCAAGTATGGACTTACACCAACTAATATCTACTAAAATGTACCTGACTGCATTGGAAATGTTGCAGCAGATTGGTATAGCCGGGAATAATGAACCGCTGCACCCCATTGAAATGTAATTACACAGCCCTCTTGTTCTTAAACCTATAAGGTGAAAGAAAGATGAATAGTGAAAGTAAAAACCGCTGACCCTTCAAAGTTTAATTTACGTTATGCATTCGCTCGCCCTTCTGATAGGTTTTAGAAAGGTCATAATTTAGGGTATTTTGCAGTTGATAAATGATCTGTATGTTTGTGTTCACACGCACCGATTGATTTGTTATAGCCAAAATATTGTTTCTATAACAACCCAAGGGCCCTTAACTAGACAAACGGCCAGCGGGAATCCGAGGGGAGGCACGGGGAACGCGGGCCTGCCCAGAGGGGACCGGCCTTCCCGGGCTGGGATGAGGGAGCAGAGCGGGAGCCAGGGCCAGGGTGCGGGAGGAGGCCTGGGCGGCCACCGGCCCCCGCATCCCCCGGCCCTGGGCTCCCCGGCACCCCCCACCCGGCATGGGGGGCTTCCCCCGGCAGCACAAGCAAGCAAGTCTTGTCAAGACTTTCAAGTTGAGCTCCCTTTGGTGCACAGTGGGCCAGCGGGGTTGGTAGGGCAATTTTCCCACCTTCCCAGCCTTGGAAGAGCCTCCTGTTTCCGGGCCCAGTTGATGCATTATGCATCAGGGCTGCCGGCAACTGACAGCCCCTCAGCCAACGTCGACTTGAAAAGCAATGGTGCTAATCAAAGCCGACACATTTGAATGTCCAGACACACACACAGAGAAATTTACTAATCAAAAAGTGTATTTCCTAGGGCTGTCTCCAGAGAAATCCGCGGGAAGAAATTGGAATAATTTATTAGCTTACAAGTTTTCGTTGACAGTTAGCCCAAAGCTATTTATCTCTGTAATAGAGAACGTCTCCAATGTGGCAAAATTGACCAAATCAAACAGCTTTGATCAGAAAATGAATCTGGCAAGCCTGCTTGTCGGAGGGTCCCAGGAGAAAGGGGGGAAACAAACAAAAAGATTTAACAAGTGGTCAATAGGAGAAAGAGAGCAAGAGAAAAGGATTTGGGAGAAGAAAAGAGGCAGGAAGAAGGAGGCAGGAAAAGAATTTTGCGAAGCTACACCAGCCCCTGCTCTGGAATGAATTGTTGAAGAAATAAATGATGTTTCACATCATAACATTTAACATGGTGCTTGTGCATTATTTGAACCCTGCAACCCAAACTGAGATGTGATTTTTATGGTAACAAGATGATGACAAACTGCAGGGGGAAGGGGCTTGCTGCTGCTGGTTGCAGTGAGGAGATAAGCACAGATGAAGATATCTGTGAACGAGGGGCAAACGCTCTAATCCTTGCAGCCTTACTTCTACACATGCAAGCAGTCCGCTCCATCATACAGGGCGACAGACAACTACCTTCCAATCCCAGCTATCTTCTGCCACGAGCAACACCCCATTGCCGACACTGATGTGCATCCATTGGCAAGGGCCTTGCTGTATTCAGCAGCCCAATGATTGGAAGGTCACTCCAGCGGTCATTATATTTGTATCCAACATAAGCTGGAAAAACACCAACCTTGCCACTCACTTTATTCTAGAGAAGAGGCTTATGTAAGCTCTTCATGTTGAAATAGGTGAGAAAATCATGGTGCAAAGTTGGCAAAAGTATTAGGCAATACGGAGAAATGGTAAAAAGCACGGAGAAGTGTTTCCATCACAGTACCTTCTGGGTTAGAACTGTCTAATGAGGACATTGTTTGATGATAGTTGAGAGGGCCAGGTAGATTTGAAAGGGAGCGCTAGCTCCGAAGTCTGGAAACCTAGCTGGGGCACCCTGTCTTGAGGATGTACCTCCTCCTCTGTGTAAACCATGTGCTTGGCCTGGATGATTATTACCTGCGTAGCAGGTGTTATTGTGGGCATCAAGGGACCTGATTGCCAGAAAGGACTCAGTAAAATAAATAATTCGGGTCCTACACAAATGCAAGGGTTATCACTACTGTTCTGTCATGGGGGAAGGAGAATGTTCAGCAATATGCTTGATCAACCAAATCCAACTTAATTAAAGAAGATCCATGTCAGGAAACCAAACTGCACCCTCTGGGAGCTGGCCTCCCAACCATGATTCTGGGTGTTTCATTTAGGAATAAGCCTCATTTCTTTTTTCTCTTCCGCCAGAAAACTGAGTCACAACTTCACGAGAAGAGCCTGGCCAAATACCCGATGCTTCTAAGGACTTTCCCCTCGGGCTATTTGCCTTTCCTTAGGCATTTGGGGGGAAAGATACAGTTGGCTTTAACTCCTTTTGGACTCCCAATTCAGGCTTAAGTCCCCATGTCTGATCCATATGTCTGTGTGTTCTTGGAGCTATAACCCCTGGCTAATTGAGTGCTAAAGGTGGATCAGCAATTTTGCTTGATCAACCAAGTCCAACTTAATCTGCTCTATGAAAGGACTTAGTGGACAGTATCTGAAAGTGAAAGTATTTCTAAACCATTCAAACAAAGACAATCAACTTGGTTTTGTTGATATTTTAGAGGGGTGTGGGAGAAATAACATTTTGGCCAGTCCTGGATTTGCTTCTATGATGGCTAGTAGGGCAGCTTAGCTTTATTTGACTAAAATCACAGGATACTGTGTGGGATAATGGGATAGCTTGGGTTTTGGATCAGGTCCTCTTGTGAATGCATCACAATTACCTCTGTTTATGAGAATTACGTTTTAACATACATCCTGATGTTGTCACAGCCACATGCCATAGTTTTGCCCAGTGTCTCACAGCAGCTTCCCTTGGAGCTGCTCTTCAAAGCAATCATGCCTCTGATCCATGTTTTCTGCTCTGCCTGGGAGCAGGACCAGCACAGCACCTTCTGCTGTACCCACAAGCCCCTTTACCCCAGGCTCTAGGCAACCCTCCCACCCCACCTGCATCTTGTCTGGTTGGGTCCCCTGCAGTGTTGGTATGTGCTTTTCTCTCTGGCAACACAGAGGAATGAAGATGTTCTATCCAATGGTGTTGCTGTGTGATGTGCTGAAAACGTGCCAGGAGGCTCCTACCAAGAATTAGCTTCAAAATGGGTTAAAAAGGCCCAAGATTTCTCCTCGCCAGATTTCTGCTGCCTCCACCTTCAAGTGTTCTCACAAGTATAAAAGCCACTGGCTTTTCAAGTTGGGAGACCGTTCAATGATTCCTAATGTGAATTAAAAATGTTATCTCTTGTTGTAACTGATACAGGGCCAGAATGAAGGCTTTCAGGGTTCGTGAGAAAAAGACTTCTTCTCCACTTCTCAAGGTACTCCTCAAACCCTGGCCATGTAAGTCTGTCAAATCATTACTGAAGGAGGAAACAAAGAGACAAGGAACCAAACACTTGAACTAAGGAATTCACATCTTGAATCCTGAGGTTCTAGAAATGATTTTTTTTTTTTTGCTTGAAAACTGCTCTAATGTTACTGTTATTTAGCATACAGAATTAGAAGGAAGGAAGGAGGTGAGAAGATAAGGAAAGTTGAAGTGGGAGAGAGCCAGACAATAATTCGGGGAGCTGCTTTCCTTAGAAAACCCTACATGACTTTTAAAAAATAATTAGACAATTTTTTCCCCATAAATCCATCCAATCATAGAATTAGGTTAGGACTGGAATTTGTGAGGGGTGCCTGGCTGGTTCAGTGTTACAGTGTGCAACTCTTGATCTCAGGGTTGTAAGTTCGAGCTCCACATTGCATGTAGAATCACTTAAAAATAAAATCTTTTAAAAAAAGGATTAGAATTTGTGGCATTTTCCTCTACTTAAAATTGAAGCAGAAGCTATGAATGCCATCCTCAGAATCCTGATCTCTCCAACAAACCTTGCCTGTTTTTTTTAAAGCATGATGAGATATTTATATTTATTTATGTATTCCACCAAGACTTCAACTAGTTCAGGTATTCAAATTTCTTTTGACCTTAAAAATTCTACTTCAAAGCCACTAAATTAAATAAAAATTTAAAATGCCCCATATTAGTTTTAATTATATGGCTGTACAGTGAGTAAGAAATGAATCTGTATGGCTAAGAACCTCATGAAAGAAAGAAAATACACATGCTAAAGCTTGGCATGAGTGAGCACTCAGATACCACAGAAAAACTTACTTCTGTATTTTTTTTAAAGATTTTATTTATTTATTTATTTATGAGAGAGAGAGAGAGAGGGAGAGAGGGAGAGAGGCGGGCTCCATGCAGGGAGCCCAATGTGGGACTCGATCCCGCGTCTCCAGGATCACACCCTGGGCTAAAGGTGGCGCTAAACCGCTGAGCCACCCGGGCTGCCCAACTTCTGTATTTTTAATGAAGTTAATAGGTTCTAAACACGATAGGAATAATTTTCATAAATAAAAACTCTATTTTAAGGGTTCACCATAAACAAAAAGCTAGATACAGACTCCTCCTGAATCAAGGAATTCTTGCTAGTGAATTCAGTTTTATAGTTCAGTTCATTAATAGCCATGTTCTGGAAAAAAAAAGTCTAGTCCCAAAACTTGATGCTGAGACTTATCAAATGAAACACTTTTTAGGAATTCCTGGGTGGCTCAGTGGTTTGGCGCCTGCCTTTGGCCCAGGGCGCCATCCTGGAGTCCCGGGATCGAGTCCCACGTCGGGCTCCTTGCATGGAGCCTGCTTCTCCCTCTGCCTGTGTCTCTGCCTCTCTCTCTATATATCTCTCATGAAGAAATAAATAAAAATCTTAAAAAAAAAAAGAAACACTTTTTAAGAGTCTGTTCACAGAGAGAATCTTCCAGTTACTTCTATTTTCCTAACCAGGAAACTTATTTTACTGTACCAGTTCTGTTTAATCGTTGCCAGCCTCCTCCTTTTCATCATCTTATTTTTAACAGTTGTATCTAGTAGAAATTGAGAAAATAGAGAAAGTCTACTCTAACACCTTTATTGAATCTATTAAGAGAGCCTGGATTTTAAAGAAACCTAACTGTTTAGGCCCTCAGGCTCCAGAGATTCCATATAACAGAATTCTTTTAAAGAAGCTCAAGGGGTTGAGGAAAGACTAGACAGGAGTTTTAGGGTTTTCCTTTGCTTTTGTTCATGGACAGGTCTATACACATGGAATCAACCAACAAACATTCTTTTTCCCAACAAACATTTTTGAGCTGTACTAAGATCTACCTCAGACAAGTAATGTTCACAAAAATCCTATGAGGCTGAAATTGTCATCCCCAGTTAACAGACAAAGAACCTGAAGCTCGGGAGAATTCAGTGATATGCCCAGGGCCACGCCACCAGCCCTGAGATAGCTGTGATGGGAACCCAGAGCTCTCTGACCTTAAGTCTACTCTGCTACTATCCTCAGTGAACAAAAAAGAGGTCCTGGTTTATTCTTTAATGAGAGATGTAGCTTTGCCATGATTACAAACACTATGCTGCACCTTGGTCCATCCTGTTGTGGTATACCTGTCATGGAATAGATTAGTTATGCTATGCTAAAATTTTGCTCATATTGCATATCTGAAGGAGACTAGCTGGGAGGCTCTGTATCCCACAGTCACCCAAGGACTCAAGCTGACAGAGGCTCTATCATTTTATTAAGTCAGTGTCTCAGTACAATGCTGTAAGATTCACTACAGCAAGAGCAGAGAACATAGCAAGTTACAACAAGGCTCTTAGATGCTATTGACCAGAAGTGACAAAAGTCCATTCACATTTTGTTGGCCAAAAAAAGTCACACTGCCATACCTAAGTTCAGGCCAATCTTTCCATATGCCTAGAAGAAAGAGAATCAGAAATTTTAATGAGCTTCGGTCATGTCTACAACAGTACTCTTGGCAATAAGAAGCACTGGGCTGAATCACAGATCCTTCATCCCAGTACTACCTCTGCCACTTGGTAAGCTCTGTGATTTTGTCTATGCTCTTAACCCCACTGGCCCTCCACATCCTCCTCTAAAAGTGAGGGTTTGGTATCGATGGCACCTCTCTGATTCTGTACCAGAACAAATCTATTACCATTGCTAGATCTAAGGCTCTTGCACTTGGGAGAGGTCAGTGGCATCATCTCCAACTAGAGCGCACAGCTCAGGGAAGATTCTGCAGGGTGTTGCAGAAATGGACTCATTTGTTCTTAGAGTTCTGAGATAGTCCACACAAGCTTGATAAATGTGTCAAGGATTCCATGTGACAAAATATACTCTGTTAAATCACTTTAACAAAGGCATTTTAGTTTTAACTGCTATGACAGCAGCTCACTGCTCACTCAAAAATGGGCCCCACATAAAGGTGCTTCTCATTTTATATCATAGTTGTGTCCCTAAAAAAAAGATAGTGTGTAAACTACATTTAGAATACGTAGAATTACTGCTTGAGTTTATGGAAAAACATATTAGTGAAAGAAATCCAATGACAAAAATCTTTGAGAAAGAATGAAAAGATCACTTCTAGTTTTAGTTTTTTTGGTAAAACATTCCTTGATACCATCCAGTGTCTCTGGCACAGTGTACCACGTACAAAAATAGTCAGTTGTTCATCTGTGACTGACCTGCCTTATCATAAAATAGCACTGATACCTTACATTGATATAGCATCTTCCATTCATAAAGCCTTATGTTTACTTTAGACAGGAGTAGAAAGAGCATAAAATTTAGAATTCTAATCGTGGCTTTGTTTCTTAGTAGCTATGAGCTTGGACACGTGACACATCACTTGTCCTCTTGGAGCCCCCATCTCATTTGTGAAATGATAGTTTCACAACTCTTGAAAGGCTGTAATAAGAACTGTATGGTAACATGTCTAATACCGGACTTAACATGGAGAAGATTCTTAACAAAAAGTGATTTATCTTCCTTTTCTGTGAAGCAGAAAGGGGAGGTATCATTATTCTCATTTTACAGATGAGAAAGTTAAGGCTCAGAGTGATAAAGTGGCTTGCCCAAAGTCTCACAAATATAGTACCGGAGCCCTCACTTGGCACCCAGCACTTTCTAGCACATCACCTTACCAGCCCACACAAAGAGCGATGATTGCACAGTGGATATTTGTACATAATGGGTGTGTCATGTGACTTGGGGCTGATATGTATTAGCTTGTACATGTTGTTTTATTTTATTTTTTAAATATTTATTTATTCGCAAGACACACTCACACACACACACAGGCAGAGACATAGGCAGAGGGAGGAGAAGCAGGGAGCCGGATGCAGGACTTGATCCCAGGACCCTGGGACCCCGGGACCCTGGGACCACACCCCGAGCCAAAGGCAGACGCTTAACCACTGAGCCACCCAGGTGTCCTTTACATGTTGCTTTATGTGACTTTGTCTTTCCTTTCTGCCTGGGCTAGTCATGCCCTGTGAGCCTTGTGCTCACATGGAATCTATCTCAGTGGTGGGTCCTCAACGAGCGCTTATCCGCTAGCTGATTTTCAAGTTTTTGCAAATCCACCTAGCTAACCACAACACAGCAGCACATTAAACAACTGAGAGAAGAACTTGGTTTTCAGGAACTGTGTCATCTAAGATTGAAAATGACAAAGAGCATAATTAATTTATTTTAGGGTACATTAGGAAAATAACAACACTATCCAAGATGTTGAGATGGTGACAACCAACCCTCCCCTTTTGTGTGGCATTCAATAGTCAGTATGACCTGACTAGTTTGTAGTCTCTTTTTATATTTAATGAGCATATAGTATATTATTAATTTCAGAGGTAGAATTTAGTGATTTGGGACGCCTCGATGGCTCAGCAGTTGAGTGTCTGCCTTCAGCTCAGGTCATGATCCCGGGGTCCTGGGATGGAGCCCCACATCAGCCTCCCTGCAGGGAGCCTACTTTTCCCTCTGCCTGTGTCTCTGCCTCTCTCTGTGTGTCTCTCATGAATAAATAAATAAAATCTTAAAAAAAGAGAATTTAGTGATTGATCAGTTGTATATCACACTAAGTACTCATTGTATCACGTGCCCTCCTTAATGCCCATCACCCAGTTACGCCATCCTCCCACCACCACCCTTTCAGCAACCCTCAGTTTGTTCCCTAGAGTTAAGTCTCTTATGGTTTGTCTCCTTCTCTGTTTTCACCTTATTTTTTCCCTCCCTTCCTCTATGTTCATCTGATTTATTTCCTAAATTCCACCTATGAGTGAAATCATATATTTGTCTTTCTGTGGATGACTTATTTCACTTAGCATAATACCCTCTAGTTCCATCTATGTGATTGCAAACGGCAAGGTTTCATTCTTTTTGATGGCTGAGTTATATCCTGGTGTGTGTTGGCATTAGCAACAACAGCCACACTGTGGAGAGAGCCCAAGTGTCCACTGACTGATGAATGGATGAAGAAGATGTGGTGTGTATTTATACAACGGAATACAGACTAAGCACCTGGTGGGTGGCAGGCACGGACCTACGACCCAGGTTACACATGAACAGGCATAATCTGTGACTTCATGGAATTTACGGGGAGGTAAGGCTGTTAACAAGTAAATACACAAAATATTTATAGATATAAATTGTAATAAATGAAGGAAAAGAAAAAGTACCTAAGAAAGTGCATAACTGGGGACAATATAGATTAGGAGGTCAAGGAAAGAAAGCCTCTGAGAAGAGGTGATAATTACACTGAGAGCTGAGAAAAAGTGCTAAAAATCAGTCAGGCAAGAAATGAGCAAAAGAGAATTCCAGGCAGAGGGATCAGCATTGGGGAGGCCTGAGACAGGGAAGAAATTGGAAGGAAAATGAGGTTAAGGGGCCCCAGCAGAGGGGACTGGAGAAAGGCATAAAGGAGATGGAGGATGGACTGGGACCAAATTCTTACAGGCACAGCAAGGTGCAACTGTGAAATCATAAGCAGCAAAATCTTATGATTGGAACTTCTGTTTTACATTATCCCTCTACTTTTAAATAGAAGAATGGGTTCCATTTTAAGAATGGATTAAATGGGACACCTGGGTGGCTCAGCAGTTGCGTGTCTTCCTTTGGCTCAGGGCGTGATCCTGGGATGCAAGATTGAGTCCCACATCGGGCTCCCTGCGTGGAGCCTGCTTCTCCCTCCACCTGTGTCTCTGCCTCTCTCTGTGTCTCTCATGGATAAATAAATAAAGATTTTTAAAAATTATAAAAAAAGGAATGGATTCAATATAAAGGGGCAAAAGTAGAAGTGAGGAAACCAGCAGTGGTCCAGGTGAAGATGAGGGTGGCTTATACTTCGTTGGGAAGTGAAATGGAGGGACAAGAATGAAACCGTGCAGTAACTTAGGGATAGGATTGATGGGACATGGTGATGAATTTGATACACACCAAGATGGAGAGAAAGATGACTCTCGTGTTTCTGGGAGTTTGGGTTGATTTACTAAGATTTGGAAAGGCAGCAGATAGGCAATGGGGATAGGAAGAGTTCAGGTCTGGCCATTTTGTAACTGAGATGCTTCTGAGGCATCCAAGAAAAAGAAGTCATTGGATATAAGAGTTTGGAGCTTAAATACATATTTAGGAGGCCTTGGCACATGGGTGGTATTAAAGCAGCAAGCTGGTAGGGTCACCTAGGGAGAGAGTATATGAAATGCTAAAAGGAGACCCAGGGTGGGCCCAGACCTCTGCACTGGTGAAAGAACGAGGGAAAACTCTGGAAGAATGAAGTGTGACAGAAATAAAGAAAAACTGCGACTTGGGAAGGAGAGAGTGGTCTGTTGCACTCTGAGAGGTGAGGTAGGTTGGAGCCTGAAAGGTGTTCACTGACTGTGACTATACAGAAGTTGTTCATGACGCTGAAGAGAGTGGAGAGTGGGGGATGAAGCGAGAAGGGAGCCACAGAACCAAGAATGGGGCATGAGGAGAGGAAATAGCACTCTGAATACCTCCTGTGAAAAGCGTGGTTCTGAAGGAGAACAGAGAGAGAATAGCTTATAGGGGGGCTAGAGGGATCTCTTACTACTTTTGTTTTGTTTGAGAAATGTTAGAACATATCTGTATGCCAGGGGCAAGGATCAAGCAGAGAGTGCAAGAGGAAAGATGCTGGGGTGGGGGAGAGCGCTGAGATCCCGAGGCCACCAGGCGCATCTATCTATCTCCTATCTCCAGCCCCACTAGGGCCTGGAAGAGGCCATTTCTCCAGTGACCTCTTTGCACTGGGGTCCTCTGTAGCTTCTAAGGGGCATTCATTCATCTAGCAACAGAGAGAAACACAGGCTCCGTCCCCCCCGTGGAGTAAGAAAGGAGAGAAAGATGGAAAGAAAAGAGGCAGAAGGGGAAAGAGAAGAAAAAAAAACAGAAAATGCAGATGGCCAGTCCTGAGACAGCAGTGAAGATGAACTCTAGATGATGGAGGGGGCAGGGGCTCTCCAGAGGGCTGTCTCCTCCAGCTGAAGCCTAAGACTTGCACAGACTTAGCAGGCCAGTTGTCAGATCATGTCTTTCTATGCAGATCTCAAAGTATTGTCAGTCCAGAGAAACTTCTAGGGAGGCAGCCACTATCCCAGAACTGAGAAACCGGACTCTCATCTCTCTGCGCCCCACTCTCCACGGTCTTGAGCCACAGAGGACTCTGTGATTTCAACGAGATATCACAAGACAAAAGTGTTTTCCCTCCAAATTGGTCGTGTTTCCTGTAAGCATGAGGGGAGTGGGAAGAGTGGGGGGAGGCTTGCCCCTGGCGCGATTCATTCACTCTCTGAGGCATGAGATTTGATTACCAGTCTTTTTAACATGCATGACAGCAAACGTTAATATTTGCCACAGAATTATCTAGCCCCCTTTGAAATTCATCTATAATGTTAGGCTCTTTGACCCCTAGAGGTAGGGAATGTCACAGACTAACTTCATGCCACTTAATGATGCTACCTCGGCTATAGGATCAAAGCCTTTCTTGAAATAAAAGACATATAAACAAAGACGCTCCTGATTCCTGGAAATAAATACTACACTTCACTGAAGCACCAGCTTACTTTATAAGACAACCAGCTAGCAAAGATTCTTCAGTCTCCCACTTAAACCTTCAGTTAGTCTTTTGCACATGAAATGTCCTTTTTGTTGTGATTAGCATCCTGGGTCGTTGTTTTTAGAAGAATATTAAAAAAAAAAAACCCACAAAAACAATCATCAACTACCACTGGTTGATACACGTATTACCTTACACATCTCTCTCAACTTTTCCAAACTTATTAGTAGGCCAGAAAGAGATCTCACAAAAAAAAAAAAAAAAAGAGATCTCACCTCTCTCAGCCTTTAGGTCTGCTGTCCAAAGGTATGGGCATTTTCTAACTTCTAGGTGGCATGAGCTTGGAAGCAATATCTGAAACTGTTGGCTGGGGAAGGAGGGATTTGTATTTTATTTTATTTTATTTTATTTTACTTTACTTTTATTTTATTTTATTAAGATTTTATTTATTTATTCATGAGAGACCCAGAGAGAGAGGCAGAGACACAGGCAGAGGGAGCAGCAGGCTCCATGCAGGGAGCTTGATGTGGGACTAGATCCCAGGACTCCAGGATCACACCCTGGGCCAAAGTGGTGCTAGCACCAAGGCACCCCTTGGCTTCCTTTCGGGAAGTCCAACCGCCCACCTTACACGACCTCTTCTAACATTCATCATAGCCTTAAAACCCATCTTCAATGCAGCGTCTTTCCAAGTCCTGACAAGAGTCACTTTTGCAGTGAGTGCGACCCTCTCCATCCTGGCCTCCCTCCGGCATCCCTCCCAGATGGGCCTGTGCTTGTTGTTAGAGAGGCTTTCTTCCTTGTTCAACTACACCTGGCGTGGTGCTTTTGCTGATCATAAGGCCATTTCGAAATGCTTTCTCTTTTTAGCAGAACCTTTTCTTGCGCCGAGGCCCGGTCTTTCATTTGCTCTGTACAGCACTTGCCACAGTGCACAATATAAGTTAGACAATGGTGGCACAGACAAAACAACAACTGAATGTAATTATCTACTGTGGAACTGCTAATGAGTAGTCTGCCTTCCGAGGGCTTGTTACAAACTAAAATAGAGATGATGGGGAGGGACAAAGCTGAGGAAAATCAGTTGAACCTCACAATGTGAAGACTCAACCTCTGTCTCCATCAACTCAGTAGAGTTTTGAGTTGCATAACCAGCCAGAACCGTGTCCAGGGCCAAGCATCCTGTCAAAACTAGGCAAAAAAAAGAAAATTAGAAATCAAAAAGAAATTATACCATTTGAATGTGGGAAGGGGGTACAAAGGAGAGGGGGGGAGGCAAACTATAAGAGACTCTTAACAATAGAGAACAAATCGAGGCTTGATGGAGGGAGGTGGGTGGGGGTGGGCTAAATGGGCATTCTGCAGGGCACTTGTCATGAGCACTGGGTGCTAAACCAAGTGATGAATCCCTAAAATCTACTCCTGAAACCAATATTTTTATTTTTATTTTTTATTTATTTTTATTTATTTATGATAGGCACACAGTGAGAGAGAGAGGCAGAGACATAGGCAGAGGGAGAAGCAGGCTCCATGCACCGGGAGCCCAATGTGGGATTCGATCCCGGGTCTCCAGGATTGCGCCCTGGGCCAAAGGCAGGCGCTAAACCACTGCGCCACCCAGGGATCCCAACCAATATTTTTAAAAAGATTTTACTTATTTATTCATGAGAGACCCAGAGAGAGAGAGAGAGAGAGAGAGAGAGAGGCACAGGGAGAAACGGGCTCCCTGCAGGGAGCCCAGACGTGGGACTTGATCCCGGGTCTCCAGGATCACGCCCTGGGCCCAAGGTGGCACTATACCTCTGAGCCACCTGGGGATCCCCCTCCTGAAACCAATATTACACTGTATGTTAACTAATTAGAATTTAAGTAAAGATTTGGAAGAAGAAAAGAATTGCTTTTTTTTTCCATGCTGAGGTAAGATACAAACTTGACAAACTTTGATGTCACATTCATGTCGAAGATTGTTATATATTCTACAAATATTAAAAAGACATTAAAGTTGATATAGTTTATATGAAATCAGCAGAGTTATATACGTGTATAAAAAGAAGCAATTTTGTTGTAATCAATTTTTTGAAAATTACACAAAGATACTATCAATATGGTTTATGCTGTTTCTGCCATTTTGACTAGTGTTTTTATTTCTTGGCATATTAGGTTAATGTTCAAGGTCCCTTCTGTTTTTCAGCTTGCAAAATTAATGTCTAAGTGCTAACATAAGGGAAATAAAATCTTATTTTTTAGGCTGCCTTGCTTCTAAAGACTGGAATCAACATATCTAGCCATTCATACAACACTTTCCAAATGTCAAAATAATGTTGTTTATTCTTCTCAAATATTTGTTGAGGGCTTATTATGCCAGACATTGTCTTAAATGCTTTGATATCCTGGTTAGTTTTATCCTCATTATAATTCCCTAAGGTAGTAATATTGCTACCTCCTAGGTGAGGAAACTGAAGCCCAGACAGAATAAGCACATTGTCCAAGGTCAGAGCATGAACTTGCCTCCAGAACCTAGGCTCATCTTGATGAATTCCAACACTGCCTCTGTAATGGATCTGGGCTATAGTCGAGGAATGGAATCTGAGAAATTATCACTAACACTTGGAGAAAACTGAAATCACATAATCAATGAAATGACCAAAGAGGTTGATATTTAGAATAGATATGAGGCCAGATTTGTAGAAAAGATGCCCCAACTCTTCCCACTCGATGCCTTATGTTCCTAGTAGGTCTGGAAACAATGCACACATGTCTCCTCACATGTCCCTAATGTGGTTCTTGAGGACCTTAATAAAATTTTACATGATCCAGCACCTCACTCCCTGCTTGGCCTTGGAGTTTAGGCCAGAAATGAGTATTTGCATGATTTCATTTAGTAAATATTTAGCTGCTAAAGTGAGGTGACAGACAGGGTTGCTGCTGGATGTACTGCTAAGGAGTGCTTTGCTGGGTTGTAAAGCCTGGATGGGACTATAATTCAGCCAGGCCTGAATACAAAGCCTGAACTTTGGTTCAACTTTCTAGTACAAGTTCATAAAATAAAATAAAACCAAAAATAAACAAAAATGTCTCACTTAAGAAAATCTATTAATTTCTTCAAAATTTGCTTCTATGCAAAGTATCTTGGAATGAAATGTTCATTAATTAAATCAGAATTGTTATTACCTTTTGTTATCTTTGAAGGATATACCTCTTTTACTGACCCTGTAAGGGAAATTCATAGCTTTACTGTGAGCTCAAAACCAAATTTTGTAGAAGGGGCTTTTGATATTTATCAAACCCTCTTAAGAAAATACTTTACAAGGCTTTCCACTACATCCCCTGACTTTCAACAGCTAAAGGTGCAGGGACTTTTTAAGTAGAGAATAGTTATGTGTTGCAGTACCTAGAACTATAGATGGCACATTTATTTATTTATTAATATTGGTTCCTAATGGGTGAGAGATTCAAAGAAATATAAGTACCTAGTCTCTGCCCATAGGTAGCTGGTCCAGGAGGCAATAAAGCCAGGTAGGCTTTCACAATATAACTAGAGAACAATTTCAAGCAATATATACAATTAAGGTATTTGGTTCTGCCAGAGAGTGCAGTGGTAATCAAGAGAAGCTACTTAAAGACAAGAGTAGTAATATGTAATTTTATAATGATTACACTAAATAAAATACCTGTGTGGTGGCAAGAGAGCTACACAATTTTACTTCCTAAATTTGGAAAGGATGTCTACAGGGTGAATGAGTTCTCAGTAAGTCAAGTAAGGGCAATAGAGTTTTCTGTGTGATTCCAGGCAAGCTCATTCTTCATTCTGAGCCAGTCTTCTTGTCTATAAAAGATGGGGTTAAACTGGAAAATTCTGTGGCTCTCTGCTAGCTCTAACATCCCAAGGTATGACTGTGTATCCATGCACAGCAGTAGGATAAATCTGCAACCTGTCCAGCTTTTAGAAGGATCTACGGCAGCAGGGAAGGTTGTACCATGACAATCCCCTAGAGGAGACAAGTGATGAGGTCATTTCCCAGCCAATGTTCCTGAGATATTTTCATAGTGCTCAGAGCAATTTTTTTCTTACCTTGGTGAATCTTCTCTGAAGGGCTTCATCAAACTTCAGGACAGATGGCTTCCCTCACTTCTGCTAATTCTGAATCCTAGCAACATCTTTACCCTCTCTCTAACTTTTAAGTTGTTTGATGGAGTTGACTGATTTTCTTTCTAAACTCATATGCTCTCATTTATCTATTTCCCTAGGATCTCTGTTTCTCTCTCATATTCAGATTGAGTTACTCAATCAATTTTACTATCACCACTCCCCAGTTGATTAAATCCTAAATTTTATCATCAGAGTATTTTCAGGAGATAATATGTTATAAAGTTTAAAGTAATTTTTAATTAACATCATAATGTGCTCATAATTGAATTTTCCATAAATTTCTTTAAACTTATGGAATCCTGGTTGAAAGCAGAGTGTGAACTCAAACACTCTTCACTGGATATTTTCCAAAATATAATATGATAGACTTCTTGCCTTAATGAATTAATTTTTGTAGCTACTTTTTAAATATGACACTAGGAGAAATAGTATTAGTACATTTGAATCTTCCAAGTATAATCCAAGTAATACCATATAAATAAAGAATGAGGATGCTCATAATCTCTGTAGTAACTTGTACTCAATATTTGATATTAAAAAAAGTTTCTAGAATTAACTAATTAATTAAATGTCACACTCTCATTTTAGTTTAGTATCTCAAAACCACAATCCTTTTTTTTTTTTTTTTACTTGTATTTATTTGACAGAGACACAGAGAGAAAGAGCACAGGCAGGCGGAGTAGGAGAGGGAGAAGCAGGCTCCATGCCAAGCAGGGAGCCCGATGTGGGGCTCGATCCCAGAACCCCGGGATCACGACCAGAGCTGAAGAAGCCGATGCTTAAATGACTGAGCCACCCAGGCACCCCTGCAATCCTTATTTTTAACTACATGCAAAAGTCAAGATTACAATTTCTCATAACACACCCCTTCTGGACAGAAAACTTCACTAAGTTATGCTTATCTGTTTCTAAAGATGTTTATGTGGCCTCTGGATAAAGCCTGAGTGTATCCTGCAGTGTGGATTTGCCCAAATCAATTTGGCTCTTCTGACTGACCACAAGGGCCAAGTCAATAAGAAAACACCAAGTCAGTCAAAAAACAGCTTTATATATTTATAGACCAATTTGACTAATCAAATGGATTAAAACCGTGAAATCATTTCAGGTTTGTGGACAGTCTTCATTTAATACCAATAGAAGAGAAAATGTCCATCATTTCCATTTCTTCAAATAACAAGAGTTTGGCTCAGCTGGAACAAACCTGAGGCTGAGTTTCTCATCTAATACAAAAGCCAATCCTTAAACATCCTTGCAGAAACAGCAGAGGGAAGTGGGAGCATGGCCCCATCTCAGCCAGCTCCAGGCCACAATTAGGCTGGGGGCCTCCTAAGAGGCACCTTTTGATTCACAGGAGTGGGTTGCTAAGAGGAGGTGAGGCGCTCTGAATCTTAACATCTCTGCTTGGTGGATATTTTCCAAACAAATGCTCTTTTCTCTTGTCCAGTAATAATTCCACATCCATTCTCTGTATTCTTGAACAATCACACCTGTTGACATTTTGATATCACAAGAAAAGCCTTGAAAGATGAGAGGAGAACCCATTGAATTTATTTGTGCTCTTAGTTATTTCTGAGAGAAAGGTGGTACTGCCCCAAACCATTAAAGCCACGTACTGTATCAAAGCTAAAAGTCTGTCACATAAAAGCACCACCTGTAGCTACTCCTTTGAAAGAAAAGTCCTTGGCAAACAATGGCCTGAGTGAGCCAGTTTAATCAGGCAGGAGTCAAGATCACTGAGACATAAATTAAGCATTCATCCTTGAGTAGCAGCCAAGCAGCCAAAGCCCCCATAATCCCAATTAATCCCATTTTGTGCGGTTGTCCTTGGGCCAAGGGCAGAGGGGAAGAGAATTTGCACGTGTTGGTTCCGCATCAGCTCTTTACCTTTACAGGGGGTGGGTCTGTAATAAAGCAGTGCACCTATGCAAGTGTTCCTGTTCTGACGTTTGGAGCAATCAGAGAGCCCTCCCTCCTGGGCTTCTGCGATCTGTCAGCAAGAACTTACTTCAAGGACACTCTACACTTTCAGAGAGTTAGATGCTTGGGCTCCTTTAAAAACAGACACGACTCTGTTTCATTCTCCTTTGTACCACTGAATTGACTTCCCATCACCAACTCCTGCAGTCACACAGAGGGAACTAACACTCTACAATCCCTCTGGAACTCATTTTTGCCAACTGATGCTCTATTCTGGACGAAAAGTTGACTAGCTTCCCAGGGATAGGAAATTTCCCTTCAGAGAGCAGCCATTCCATCCACAGACAGAAATCAGCCTACTAGGACACTGCTCGGCTCTCTTGCTCCTTGTGGAAAGTAAACTCTACCGGCTGTCCTCAAACAAGTCCTCATCTTTGCTACAGATGGTCAGGCCCTCAGGTCCCCTTCCCACTTTATGAGAAGCCAGCGAGACACCAGCTGCGTAGAAAGGGCTCTGTGGCAGAGACTGCTGACTGACTTGCCACCAAAAACCTTCCCTCCTTCTTTGGACATGTGAGTTGGTCCCTGTCTCCAGACTTCATGTAGTTGGGGGGCAGAAAGATGGCATATGACTAGTCTCTCTCCAGTAGAACACAAGCACAAGTGGTGTGCACCACTTCTTGCCTTGGCCTATAAAAACCTCCTACATATTCCTCCGTGTTCTTTCCCCTTTCTGGCTAAGATGGAAATACACACACATTCCCTCCCCCATAATAACCCAAAAGTCAGTTTTTA
Source organism: Canis lupus familiaris (assembly GCF_011100685.1). Taxonomy (NCBI): domain Eukaryota; kingdom Metazoa; phylum Chordata; class Mammalia; order Carnivora; family Canidae; genus Canis; species Canis lupus. Next base: position 29,020,183 of record NC_049224.1, on the reverse strand, counting down.
AGGATGGGAGTGTTATCATTAGCCTGGATCCCAAATGATTAAATAGAGCACAGCCACGTATCCCCTTTACCTTATTCAACCTTAATTATCCAACCCTATTGTACCATTAGGTGAACAAGAAATCAATTTTCTTTGTGCTGAGCAATTACATGTTTGGGTCTGTTACCATAACCTGATCTACCCTAACCATATAGGTTAAAAACTCATCAGCTTCTTGATATTCTGTAGGGCCCTACCTCTGGACTGCTGATCTTCTCTGGCCACAGGTCAGGAGAGAGGTCAAGGTGGTCGGGGCTCCTCAGTCCAACCAGAATTCTGCAAACCTGAGCTTCAGGAGCTCCCCGAACTCTCTGTCCACATCCATCCCTTCCTGTATATGAGCCCTTATGTTCCCTGTACTGACGGTGGGCTGGGCTCTGAGGGTTCTCCATTCAGAAGTACAGGCCTTTCTGGCTATAGTTCAGCTGATTCATCTGTGACTCAGACCTATGAGTCAAGCCCATTGAAGGTGAGAGAGAAGTAAACCCTGACCTTTTGTGTGAATTGGGCTGAAAAGAAATCTGTATGCATTTCATTTCTAGGGAGAAAGAAAAAGCACTAAACTTTTCAATCTAAATCAAATTTAAGAGAATGATGTCTGTGAGCTCTTGTTTTAACTGCAATGAATCTCTGTCACTTGAAGTCTTTGTTTCTTGAAGAATGTCAAGTTTAATTCCCAGAATTTCAGTTAATTGTTTAAAAATAAATTTGATAAAAAGAAATAAAAATAATGACTCCTATTTATTTATCTTTGAAGATGTGAGGCATTAAATTTTTTAGAGGAAGAAATAAGAAAGTAGTACTAATACTCTCATGACAATATACTGGGATCAAGAGCCTGGACTTAGGGGATCTAATTAGCATTAGGAATAGGACAAATAGGACATTAAGCACTTTGATCAGTGTTAAGTTTAAAGAAAAACCACCTGTACTTCAAGTAGACAGAGCTGCTTTCTTTGAGAGAAAAAATATACTAACTCAATTTGAAAGGATCAGACTTATTAACAGGCAACGTAGAAAAGGTTCAGCTAAGGAAATCATTTGCCCAGAGAAATCATTATCTAAGAGGAAAATTTTGTTTTACTCAAACTCATTGATACTTATTTTGTGTTTGTGGATAAGAAGTTACAAGGCAAGGTAAGCAGCCATATACTCCTGCAGGTAAGTCGGCTCCCCCTAGATAGATGATCCAGTTAAAACCGAGTTTCTACTCATCTTTTAAATTGCTGGTGGGAATGTAAGTCTGGCAGTTTCTAAAAATATTAAACACTTACCATATGACTCAATAATTGCACACTAGGCATTTATCTCAAAGAAATGAAAACTTACATTCACATAAAAACCTATACACAATTGTTCATTATCAGCTTTATTTGTAATAGGCAAAAGCTAGAAACCACCAAAACTTCCTACAATAGATTAAAAAACAACCGTAGTACATCTATACCATGGAATATTACTCAGCAATAAAAAGGAACCAACCATCGATACATGTAACAACTTGGATGGATTTCAAGGGCATTATGCCGACTGAAAAAAAATTAATCTCAAAGGTCATATACTAAATGATTCCATTTATATAGCATTCCCAAAATTACAAAATTATAGAGATTAAGAACAGACTAGTGGTTGCCAGGAATTAGGGATTGTCAGGAGTGGGGAGGAGAGAGATTAGAGAAAAAAAGTAAATTTCTAATTTTCACTTCATATGGCACAAGTAATTTTAAATTCTTACATATTCCTAACTTTGTGTTTTCATGTGTGCTAAATATTCTGAAAAGAAGTAGTCAATGCCACTTTCAGAATAATAGTAATACAAAACATGTTTTCCCATGTGAAAGAGGAGGTCAGATGACCTATATTAATCAGGGACTTCAAAAATGAGGGGGGACACTTTAGGGAGTAAATAAAACGATCTATTGAGGAATGGGAGAGAAATATTAGAACCCTTATTTCTATTTGTTTCATATATAATTCATCTAAAATTTCTATTTTAGAGTACTGTCATAATGCATATGATGTATTAGTTTCATACTACCAGTATATCATTTACATGTAAGTAAATGTGAATATGTACATGCAAGCTCAAAAATGTTTCCCTAATAGGATAGCGTGAAGGAATACTCCGCAGAAAGATGTAAGAGCCCTGTGTGTTGGTCTTCTGTTTGCCTCCAATTGTTGGTATCTGTGGCATAAAAGTGTGCTCATTCACCATGCATTTTTTGCATGAGAAACCAACTCCTATAGTTGTAACTGCTGTCACTATGGTAAAACGGTAAGGCTCTATCTCTAGACAACAACATGCTCCTGAGCAGTCTTCAAATTCAGCTGTCCACAGAACATATTCCATCAATATGACCCCATAAGTAAGCACACCACCCGCACTCAAATTGAGCTCAGTATTTTCCAACCCTCCTCATTTTAAGCCTGCTCCTTTTACTGTATTCCTCATTCTTGTCTATAATTCACATGATCACCCTAGCCAGAAATATGGTGGTCATCTGAGATTTTTTTCCTTTGTCTTGCCTTTCGCATTGTTAACTTTTACTTTTTCATTACCTCTAAGTTCCTCCATGTATTAGACCTTCATATACCAAAGTAGATAAATCTCAAAAACATAAGAAACAAAAGCTGTAAAATGATACATAGTATGATATTTAAAATTCTAAATCCATAAAATAGTGTATACTGTTTATGGACACATATATGCATCTAAAAACTAAAAATCATCCATGGAAATAATATCACCAACCTCAGGACAGTGATTATAAGAAAGGAGGAGGAATTAGGGACAAAGCTACATTTCTTTTTAAAAAGTGGCAAAATATTGACTTATGTTAAAGCTAGGTTACGGCCATATGAGCCTCAGTTATATTACTACATGATTTTTTCTGTGTGTTTGAAATATTTCATAATTTAAATTTTTATATGAAAAAAAGTCTTAATTCCTTTCCTCACCACCCTGCCCATGGCCAAAAGGCCTAGTTCAAACTTCTGGTAATTCTCTATAGACTATTACAATAGTCCCACTGATCTCCCAACCTCTAATTTTTCCCTCCTTTAACCTATCTATCACATTCAGACAAAACAAATATTCTAAAATAAAAATTGGTGCATGTTACACCTCTGCTTATGGCCCTTTTGTTTTGTTTTGTTTTTAAGATTTTATTTATTTATTTATGAGAGACACAGAAAGAGGGAGGCAGAGACAAACAGGCATGGAGAGAAGCAGGCTCCATGCAGGGAGCCCAACGTGGGACTCAATCCCCAGACCCAGGGATCATGCCCTGAGCCAAAGGCAGATGCTCACCGCCGAGCCACCCAGAGGTCCCTGCTTATGGCCCTTTAATGGGTCTACATCAGCTACACAATGCCACAAAATGTTGAATAACAATCACAAAATTCTCAGATGCATGCAACAATAAGCATAAATTTGGCCTATGAATTACAGAGGTCAATTGAGGGTTTAGCTGGCCTTGGCTGGCCTTGGGTGGCCTTGGCTAGGATGAGTTGGCTCTGGTCCGTATGGCTCTCATCTTGTTAGTCTGAATATGTCCTTCTCATGGTGATAGCAGAAATACACGTAGGGAAATGGAAACACACAGGCCTTAGCTTGAAACAGGTATGCCATCACCTATACCTCACTGTATTGGCCAAAGCCAGTCACCTGGCCACATCCAAAGTCAAAAGTAAAGAAACTCACTTTTTATCATTTGGTAAGAACAGCAAAGTCACATAACAAAGGATAGATACAGAGAGGGAGGAAGAGTTGGGGCCAATAGCATCTTTCATAGACCTTGGCATTTAAGGATAACTTTTCTTCCTTAGTGAGGCACAGACAGTACTCCATGAGGGCATCCTTAGCCATCTTCCTAGCCTTATTACCTGTTGCTCTACCCTTTGTTCTCTGTGTTCAGGCTATTCTGAACTATCTGCATGTCTCTGAATGTGTCCTGCTATTTCATTTCTATTTGCCTTTGTATACGTTACTCTTTTTATTTATTAGGTGAACACCCACTTAATCTTCATTGCCTCAACTCAGATCTTCTTGACCACTCCCATCCCAAAGAGAGCAATTTTCAGCTCCCATCTTCATCCCAGGAGAATGGCCCACACTCCCTCTATCTTCACTGTATCTTGAACATACAATATGGAAACACATCACTACTCTTACTAGACTATGAGTCTTTTGAGAGCAGAGAGTTGCGTCTTTAGGGCATAGTACTTTATTGAGGCTCAATAAATGTTTGTTGAATGAATACAATCTTCTGGTTACTGGTTAAACTTCCCTAATGCCTAGAAACTAAGTAAGGCATACTCTGACAGAGGAGACCACATAATTTGGTTTCCAAAGGAAGTGAAATTCTAGTTGTAAATCAACTAGAAAAACATTTATTTTGCTTAGAACCTGATCATTTTCAAATGAACTGCACCAGGGGGTCTCTACCTTGAATCATGGAGCTACCAATAAGATGCCATACATGCAAGTGAAGAGTGGCCTAAGAACCAGCTGACCTTACCCATTATGTTATATGCAATACAGTTTGAGGATGGAAGAGACCTGAGGTATATTCACTTTATGAAAGTGTACCTCAGTAGGGTATGTGAAGGAAATCAGAAGGTAAATCACTTTCTTTTTTTTTTTTTTAAGATTGTATTTATTTATTCATGAGAGACACAAAAAGAGAGAGGCAGAGACACAGGCAGAGGGGGTAGAAGCGGGCTCCATGCAGGAAGCCCAATGAGGACCCCATCCCGGAAACCCAGGATCACAGAGGGCAAATCACTTTCCACTGTGTTAATATCTGAAATCATTCACCTCCCAATTCTTGGAAGAGGCCCTAAAATCAGGCTGTGATTGATGCCTCTACTATCCACTGTTATAGGAGAACAAAGGGAGGGACTGAATCCATGAATGTCTGTCTTTGGAGTCAAAATGGCCTTCTGCATTGCTGTATTTAAAATCACCTATACTTTTCTTGGTCAATACAATCTCAATTTGGAGTGATAAGCACCAGTCCCCTCTTCAAAACACCCATGGATTTTGTACCCTGCCCCAAGCAGAAATACCCTACTGTGATACTACCTAAATTTATAAATAACTGAAAGACAGAATCAATTAAGGACAAAAATGAGCATAGAACATATAGCTAGAAACAGTGGAACAGGGCAGCCCCGGTGGCTCGGCGGTTTAGCGCCACATTCAGTCCAGGGCGTGATCCTGGAGACCCGGGATCGAGTCCCACGTCGGGCTCCCTGCTTCTCCCTCTGCCCGTGTCTCTCATGAATAAATAAAATCTTTAAAAAAAAAAAAAAGAAAGAAACAGTGGAATCACTGTTGTTCACTTGCTTGTTTCTTTATGGCGAAAATGTAAATAAAAGAACAAGAAAACAACTCCTTAATCAAGAGGCATAAATGACACCCCCAAGTTTTACCCATTCAAGTGAGAGCTAATTACAGTATTAACAAATGCTTTACTACTATCAGGAGAGAGGACTAGCTGCTTCATCTGCTGCTTCCATTTCTAATTTCCTTAAATCCAGGAAAATGTACAAAATGAGTTTATGCTGGTATTACATGCTACAAAGCAGGGTTCATTTTGGTGGTTCTGGCAAAGTAATTGTTCGTCAGTGTTGTTAATGTACACTAGAAGACATCTGATGTGAAATTCATAATTGAAATGTTATGAGCAGTTTAGCATATGGATCCTTCACATCCACTTAATTGCCAGTTTAGTAATAATTTTATGTAATGAAGCATTATTAATAATACGTGAAACACTAAATTGACGTAATGCCCTAAAAACGTAATATGACATTTGCCACTGAAAGAATGTTATGATTCCAGGTGTCTTTACTATGATTTCAAAAACATATGTGATATTACATAAAATACTAAATTAATCTTTAGAAACAGCTTGGTTATGATGTATTTCAAATTGACTCTCCAAGTTGTAATCTGTTTTTTTTTAAAAAAAAGGGCAAAACTTTGACTGCCTTACAGCCTCACGTTGTAATTGTTCTGAAGCTCTCGCACTGCTCGAGTTTGCGGTCTTGCTCCCCCATGGCTGGGGTGGCATCTGATATGTCAGGAGGGGGAAACAAGGTGGAGAAAAGGCTTGTCCCTGCCCAGGGACTGTAAAGCTACAGGGAAACAGAAGTCAAAGGCTATTTATGATCGACTCCTCAAAATCTCATCACTCTTCAGGGAGTTTTAAAATATCTGTTTTTTTTTTTGTTTTTTTTTTTTTTTTTATTCATGATAGGCACACAGTGAGAGAGAGAGAGGCAGACACAGGCAGAGGGAGAAGCAGGCTCCATGCACCGGGAGCCTGACGTGGGATTCGATGCCGGATCTCCAGGATCGCGCCCTGGGCCAAAGGCAGGCGCCAAACCGCTGCGCCACCCAGGGATCCCTAAAGTATCTTAATATAGTTCCTAAAACTTTCTGACTGGGGTCACGATTATAATTGCAGGGTCTGAGGGAAAAGTGCAAGGGGAAGCTCGCGTATTGTATATTTACATACTAAAATGTCATAACAAACTATTCAATAAAACATGATATTTTCTACTGACAAATAGCCTATCATGTTACCAAATGGAAAAATATGTAAAAAGTCTTGGTTATTGTGGCTCCGTTGTTGTGCTTGGATGAGTAATAAAATAAAAATACACATAATTCATGAAAAATTAAGATTCACTCTATAAAATCTATTTCAGTGAAATTACTAAAGATGCTAAACACTAAGTTGTGTTCTATTATAGTTATAACCTAACTGGCCAAAAATTAGAATATAACTATATTCAGAGTAGAAATTCTAATAGTTTTTATAACATATAAGCCAAATATAAAAAATTAATATTAGTTTTCTAAAAATGTATTTCTCTTCTAAAGTATTTAGAATCATATATTAAACTTAAAAAGCAGAATTAAATTTATAATTAAGAAATAAAAAAAATATAAAAAACTTGAATCCATTTACTTAAATAATGCTGAAAATTCTAATTTAGTATTTTCAATTTTATTTTTTTTATTTTCAATTTTAAATGAAATCTTAAGAATTTTATGAAGACAAAAGCTATTTGCAACTATAGCATTCAATGTCCATCTTGTCGCCAATGTAGAGAACTAGCACTACACTTTCACATGTATGTCTAAACAATTGTATCTCTCTTTATATTTATATACAAAGATATATGCGTATTTGAGAGGAATATGAATTACTTAATACTACAAAATGTTCCTAAGCCACCATGCGCAACATTGCAAAAACTGTACTAACTTGTGAACCAAGGATTGGAACTCAACTGGAACATGGAGGAGAAATGAGAAAATGGATGCTTAGCACTACTGGGAAACAATACTTCGTAGTGTAAGAGTCTACTGCATTCATGCTGACAGGAAGGATTTGACAAGTTAATTAATTTGTCTTTTCTCTTACCTAAGCGCTTTAGCCACTTAAATCCCCCTGCACTCAAAAGCACTGTCCATCTCTGATGCTGGCAGTGGCACAACCCACAACTCTTCTTAGCATTTAGATGCAGTTGCTTTTTGTTTTGAGGACCCAGGGTAGGCCACATGGAAAGTGGGGTCTGAAAGGTGTTAAGCATATAAACTGATGTATAAAGATTTGAAATTCCTATGTCAGCAGTGTGTACTAGAATCTAAGTGACTGAGGTACACAGGTGTTCCTTAATAAAGTGTGTGTGTGTGTGTGTGTGTGTGTGAGAGAGAGAGAGAGAGAGAGAGAGGGATTGATTGATTGATTGATTATAGAGTCCTCTAGAGTGCCGGTCCCAGAACAAGGCCACTTCTTGCCTGGTTCTAAGTCAGCACAGCATATGGTACACGTACACACAAAAAAGTTTAACAAATGTTGCTTTCACACCAACTAACACTGATTCATAGACTCTGAAATTTTCCCCAACATGCTTCCCTATTTGATTGAGCCAGACTGTAGCTTAAAGCTTCCCCTACCTATCTGTGGTATGCTTTGGGGAAGTGGCCATCAATGGAATTTTTTTTCTACGTCCAAAGCTGGTTTAGTTGGTTCACATAGGCGCCATACTGCTTGTTAAAGTATTGAAATATCCCCATACCATTGGCTAAACCACGCTTCTTTGAAGCCCACATGTTCCTTCCACCCTCATGTCCCCCTCCTCATTTCCTTGAAATGCTCTTCCCAAGATCTCCACACAAAATCTGTCCAGGACCCCGCTTCAGTGCCTGAGCCACATATATTGCTCAATATTTTTAACATCACTTTTGTATATGTCTTATAACAGGGCAAAAAGTACAGGTGAAAGGGACAATGGATTAACACTATTCACATTTGTGTCAAATAAATCTATTTAAGAGAGCATCATTGGTAAAATATTATAGGATATTTCTGGATGGCACCAACTTATCTGGATAATAGAAGGAAAAGAGATGCCCTTTCATTGTGAGGCTGGCTATTGAAATCTGATTCAGGGTCAACTAGAAGAGCTATTTCCATACTGACAGATGTTCAGTGGCTTTTGTCAAGTAAGTTGGTGGCCTTTATCCAGTTCCAAGTGGCCAGATGTCCAAATCACTAAAATCACTATTCTAAGCTGATGTGTGGTCTGATTAAGGTCCTTCTTGGGCTTTTTGGCTTATAGTTCAGAACTGAATTGACCTATAAAGAAGAGATATCACATATTCTGATTCTAAGACAAAATGGAATGATGAAATATATGCAGATAAACCTAGAATTTAGTCTTTGTGAAACGTTATTTTAGCACTTTTCAAGAGGTCTGCAAGAAAGTAATCTTTTATTAAAAGTAATTGTGGGGCAGCTCAGGTGGCTCAGAGGTTTAGCGCGGCCTTCAGCCCAGGGCATGATCCTGGAGACCTGGTATCGAGTCCTGCTTCGGGGTCCCTGCATGGAGCCTGCTTCTCCCTCTGCCTGTGTCTCTGCCTCTTTCTCTCTCTCTCTCTCATGAATGAATAAATAGAATCTTAAAAAAAAAAGTAATTGTATTATTTCAATGTTGTGCATTTTTTACCCTGACTCTTCAGCAGAGGTTGACTAGAGTAAAAGAAAGGAAGAAGAGTGTAACACAGTGGGACATTTTGCCAGTTGAAATCACTTATTTTGATTTCCAAACCCAAATCAGCCCAGCCACTCCCAGCCTCAGATTGAGGATGACATAGGCTGTCTTCCAGAGTTTGGCCCTGCACCAAATAGGAGTTTGCCTGTTATGAAACAGACTCGAGGTTTATATGTGTTTTGAAAATGTCCATGTTCAGAGGCAGATCTGCTTTGGGGGAGGGGGGGCTGTAAACTTACACAATTTGCAGTTTCCCTTTATTTTTATTTATTTATTTATTTATTTTTTGCAGTTTCCCTTTAAAAAAAAGAATATAAAATCACAAATTCAAAGTTGCTGGGGTCCTCACCAGGGCCCTCAGAGAGTGAAGAGCCCTGAAGTGTAAGCTATCAGTGGTGTTGAGGAAAACCTATATATGCTTTCCTTGCATAGCAGCCACCAACAGACTCAACCTGTGACCTTCTGTTTTCCTTCTTGTAAGTTTTCTCTTGTGCTTTTGTGCCTACCTTAGGGGAAATGCAAGCTGGAAAGAATCCATGAGGTTTATGTAGCAGGAGAAAATGGATTTACTGTCTTACAAGAGATATGATTAAAGGGCCACTCCCATAGAAGGTCTTGAAATTTGAGCTGTGTGGCCATATGAAAAAAAGGTAGAATTTGTGCTGCTTTCTTCAAACTTAAAAATGGATTCATATCTGGAAAACTTTCAAATCAACTGTACAGTATAAACCCTTGTGTGCTTTGAGACAGAACGGGAAAGGGAGCATACTCTTTATTGTATAGTTAACATCTTACCCCCTTACTGTGCCATGCGAAGCAGAAGATGGGGGCAGGAACTGACATTATCATTACTAATTCTCACAGAAACTTTAGGTGAGATGATATTCCTGAAGGTCTATTTCTACTTGGTCTAAAAAGATAAATTATATGAACATCATTATATCTGTCCCTCTTTCTAAGTTTATGGGAGGCAATTGCTTTGGGAGTCAGTGTTCTAAGCTGACGTGTGATCTGATTCCGGTGCAGTAGTCTGGGGGAAATGGTACACGAGATGCTATGGGACAGCAGGATTAGGACAAAAGGGCCAGGCCCCTTAGCAGCCTGCTCTGCTCCTAGGTAGGGCTTATGTGCTAGAGAGATAAAATATGGATCCCAGTGATGAGGATCCAAAAATATCAAGATTTCTTGTAACTTACTTTTGGTTATTAATTTCTAACTAGGTTGTGGTAACTGTTCTTTAAAATGTGTTAGAATACATGACCTAGCAAATGATCTATTTTTGGAAATGTTCCATGTGTACTTTCCAATTATTGGCTAGAGAATTCTATTTATGTCCAATAAATGAAAGTTATTCATTGTATTCAGATCTTCTAAGCTGTCACTGATTTTATGTCTACCTAATTTACCAAATGTGAGAAAGAAAAATAAAAACAACTCAATTTTTAAGTGGGCAAAAGACCTGGATAGGCACTATGCAGCCTGGAAAGTATTTATAGCCAATATGCATCCAAAAGGATGCTTAACCTCATTACTAATCAGAGGAACATAAATCAACACCACCAAGAGATACCATTTTTCATTTCCTTAATCTGCAAAAATCAACAAGCCTGACAGTATCAAGTTTTGAAAGGATATGGATCAAGTTTTCTTACATATTACAAGTGGGAAGATATAACTTTGAAAAATAGTGTGGCATTACTTTGTAAAAGGGAACATTAATATACTCCCAAAATTTATCAGTTCTATTTCTGGAGAGACAGCCTACACACATGCATAAGAAGATGTGTGTAAACAGTTCATTATAGCACTACTTGTAAATAACAAAAAACTCGAAGAGACTCAAAATCCCATCAACACAAGAATAAACAAGTAATGAAATATCATATAGCAGTAATAATGCAACAACATGGATGAATCTTAGAAATATAAAGTATGGAGGTGCCTGGCTGGCTCAGTCGGTTAATTATCTGCCTTCAGCTCAGGTCATGATCCCAGGGTCCTGGGATCAAGCCCCACCTTGCGCTTTGTGCTCAGCAGGGAGCCTACTTCTCCTCTCTCTCTGCCTGCTGCTTCCTATGCTTGTGTTCTCTTTTTCCCAAATAAATAAATAAAATCTTTTTTAAAAAATAGAAGTTATATTAAAAGAAATCAAATCCTAGAAGTTGCCTACAGCCTGTAATGTTTTATGCAGTTCAAAAACAACAAAAATAAATTGTTTACTGGTACCTGGTTGGTTCAGTTGGTTAAGGTCTGCCTTCAGCTCATGTCATGACCCCAGGGTCCTGGGATGGAGCCCTTGCATCAGGGTCCCTGCTTCTCCCTCTCCTTATGTGCTCAAATTCTCTCTTTCTCAAGTAAACAAAATCTTTAAAAACTACACCACCAACAAAAAATAGTTTAGGTATATATGTGTGTGTATAAATATTCACAGATATATAAAAAAAATTTGTCACATGGCATATATGTAAGGGAAACACACATTTTAAGATAGTGATTATCTGATGGGGGCAATTTGACAGGATATGGGAGGAGCACAGATGTTCTGGATACAAGCTAGTGTCAGTATTTTAGTTTTGAGAATAACTGGTGCTTTCATAAGCATTCATTTTATTATATAAATAAATAAATAAATAAATAAATAAATAAATAAATAAATAAATAAAAGATAGGCCCACACATGGACAATGGAGATTATATGTCATAAACTAGAATAGCATACTTCTGTTCACTTGAGGTCCCATTTAAATATAAACAAATGAAAGCTAGAGAAAGGCCTGAATAATGTCCAGATGTAATAATAGAGTGGGAGAAACCCAAATTTTAGCTTTCTGATTGTACAGTGAAGTATAATTTGGCCAAAATTGCAGACATCTGATCCCCTCAGAGCTGTTGGCAAACCATAAACCAAAGTGAAAGCCTAAGGCTGGGTTGATGGTAAGCAAAGCTGATGCTTATTTTCATACAATTTTATTCTCAGCTCCTCTCAGATTCAAGAGCAAGATGTCTAGATAGATGTTGATTGAACCCCTTTCATGATCTCATCAGCTCCTGTCCAACCCCAGTCCTGACTCTCAGCTAACGGAAAGGGTCGAAGGTCTTAGGAGGCAGATTTAGTCAACATTTAATGAACTAGCTGAGAAGAGTTGAGAGTTAACATTCAACCTCCCTCTTCGGCCACCTTCCCATCTCCTCCCAGTGCCTCCCATTGCCTCACAAAGCAAATGGTCCTGCAGCTTCCTCTGGAAGTCAGAAGGCAAAGTATCTTTTGAGGCAGTCCATACAGGTCAGCCTCCCAGGGCACAGAACAAGACAGAGAAAGGGAAGAGTAATTCTGGACAGACAAGCAGAAGATATCCAACAAGGAGACAGAAATAAAAGTGAGAGTAAGATTTCTTAGGAAGCTTTAGAAAGGGAGACAGACTTTTTACGCCGTCTTCCTGGAATGCAGACACAATGCCCAGAAGCACAGCTGTCATACTTTGACCATGGAAGATGCAAAACACATACTGAGAATGATGAATCAAGATAGAGAGAGCCTGGAAATTAACAAGTCAGGAAACAACGAATGTTGGTGAGGATGTGGAGAAAGGGTGGGAATGCAAGCTGGTGCACCAACTCTGGAAAACAGTTAAGGATCTTCCTCAAAAAGTTAAAAAATAGAGCACCCAATGACTCAGCAATTGTCCTACTGGGCATTTACCCCATAGATACAAATGTAGCGATCTGAAGGGGCACCTGTACCCCAATGTTTATAGCAACAATGTCCTCAATGGCCAATCTATGGAAAGAGCCCCGATGTCCACTGACAGATGAATGGATAAAGAAGATGCGGGGTGTGAGACAGCTGGGTGGCTTAGTGGTTGAGCGTCTGCCTTTGGTCATGATATTGGGGTCCTGGGATCGAGCCCCACATGGGGCTCCCTACAGGAAGCCTGCTCCTCCCTCTGCCTGTGTCTGCTTCTCTCGGTGTCTCTCATGAATAAATAAATAAAATCCTTAAAAAACTAAAATAAAGTAAATAAAATTTCTGGATATCAATTAATATTCAGACTACACTAGAGAATTTTGCCTCTAAGGGAATTCAACAGATAGATTTTAAGGTAAAGAGAAAATTATATTCTAATTTAACTGTTTGTTGAAATTTGCCTCTTACAAATTGGGGTAAAACTGTATATAGATAAACCTGTGATTTATGACCAATCTGAGTCCTTAGTCAGAAGCTTGTTAAATATTTTATACCCTTTTACAGACCGGTTATATCCTTTAGTCTCACAGTAACCAGGGGCCTGTTCTAACTGCATCCTCAAACCCTAAACTGTGGGGTATTGATGCTCAAGAAAATGAGGTATTGGTAATGATTGGTGACAGAACTGAGAGTGGTGGGTTATGGGCAGGATCTGTAGATGCTGGGGCATTTACAGAGGATGCAGACAGATGGCATGTCTGTATATACTAACTTCCCTTGGGCTCAGACATTGATGAACTAGGTTAACTAGGTTAACTCAACATTCTATGTTTCAGTAACATGAACTTTCTTTGGAATTCTTATTGCATTATTTTGTGCAACACCTGCTATGCAGATCAGATTTCATAACACCTTGGGAGGATATGTAGTAAACAATGTAGTTTTGGTTGCTGACTCAATGTAGCCAAGTATGAAAGAGGCTTATCACCTTTGGTCATTAACATTTCTCTTTGAGATATTGCTTAGGTTAATCTTACCTAGTAAACACTGGCTAGATGTTCTTTTTTCCTCCAGGCACCCTGCTAAACTATATTTTCCAGTGTCCCTCAGAGTTAGGTTCAGCCATCTAATAAGTTCTTCCCAAGAGAATATGGGCAGAAGTGTTGTCCACTACCTTTAAGGCCTGGGCTAGAACAAACCTTTTTTTCTCTTTCCCTATGTCAGTGAAATTTAAAGGATCCTGTTAAGGCCTTAGAGAATGACAGAGCCACTAATTCCAAGGAGTCGGGGTCCCTAAAAGACTGTGTGGAGCAGTCTTCCTGCCAACTTTATTGGATTGACATAAGTAGGAAAAACAAACAACACTAAAATTATTTAATGTTATACTGCTAAGATTCTAGGACTATAGAAATTAACCCACCTTGACTAATAAATCTCAAGATCTGTATAAGAAAAGAACACAATTACCTCCTCAATTCATACATATAAGTAAAAATAAGTGCATATGAGACTTAGAGATTATTCCAGTAAAAGTTCAGAAAATACTTATTCCCAAATGGCTTTAACAGACTTTGGCATATAGTTCGACAGTCTTGGTAAGTATCAGACTTCATTTTTGGTGAACAGATCCCACAAAACGGATGGCTTGCTTTCCTGTTTTCTTCACCTAGAATCTATTTTTAAAACTCAGTCTTTAGAAAAGTATTCATTTTCAGTATTACTCAAATTATAGTATCAATACTCATAGTATCAATAAGTCAGAACACAAGACTGTGATCTCTTTTTAACAAAGAAGAAAAATAGCTGCATATATAGTTTTTAAATGTGTCACAATTTTTTTTTATCCAATTATATCTCAATACAAAAAGAATAAATGCTCACGCCACTGGCATATGCTCAAAAAATAGTTTCATGATTATTAAGCACTAGTTATTGCATTTAGGCCATACTGCCATGGGTTATTCAATATTTAATATATGCTCAATATATTCACATAAACTCTAGCTTGCACAAACTGTTCTAGGAAATGGCTTACTCTCTCAAAGTCTTTACTCACCCCAATGCTATATGACCAAGTTAGGAATGTTTGGCTCATAAGCCTCCAGTTATTTTTTCTCTTAGATACTTTCAATCAACTAGTCAGAGATTAGTTTCCCTACACAGTCATTGAACTCAGTCATCTCAAAATAGCTAAAACAAAGCACGATAAATCAGCTCCAGGTTCAATGGTCACACTGTAGGAACACAATTCATTTGCTAATTAAATGCATACTAGCTACACTACTGCCTCCCACTAGCTTCAAATATCTGTTTGAGAACTCTCCATTTGCCTGAGGATTGAAAATAAAGTAGACATCTCCCTCTGCCTTGCTAAATAGTCTTCCATGGAAGCTTTTCTCCTACACCTATGTTTTAAATGTTAGTTGGGGGCACCTAGGTGGCTCAGTGGTTGAGCATCTGTCTTTGGCTCAGGATGTGATCCTGGGGTCCTAGGATCCAGTTCAGCATCGGGCTCCCCACGGGGAGCCTGCTTCTCCCTCTGCCTATGTCTCTGCCTCTTTCTGTGTATCTCTCGTGAATAAATAAAATCTTTAAAATAAATAAATAAATGTTAGTTTGTAGATTAGCCTACTAGAATTTTTATGAATATCAACTCAGCCGCTTGTTTCTGCCCACTGCCTTCAAATTAAAGACATTATATCAATAATTAGACAGCAATACAATTTTGGAAACAACCAACTGCCATATTATAGTTGTGTCCAAAAGCCCCAGAGATCAGCCTAATTTGGACCCAAACTTGTGGACAGATTTTGCCCTGCATATGCCTTGAGTCTGCTCAATACTGAGCTCTCTGAAGTCAGGGACTGTAACTGGCTTTCTAAGTATACACAGCACCTGCACGGTGCCTAGAATGTAGATGTTTCCCTAAAAAAATATTTTATCGAAAGGAGGAAGTTTCAAGAGATAAGGCTGGAGTACTTCATGAGCCATACTAAGTAATTTGGATTTCATTCTGGAATGCCAGTAATTTTAGGCAGGGGAGGGACATGAATACATTTTCATTTTTAGAAAGCTCCCTCTGGCAATATGCTAGATGCCTGGACTCTAAGCTTTGTGAAGGAAGGGGACTTTGTCCATCTTGTTCATCACTGGTATCTCTAGTACATAGTACAGTTCCTGCAACATATAATCTGCTCAAGAGATAACTGCTGAATGAATGAATGAATGAATGGTCCATGAAGTTAGTCTCTGAATCTTCCACAAGAAGAGGAGACTTCAAGACCTCATGGGAAATTTTGATCTCCTCTAGGTTAGCCTTGTGATTTGATTTCTGAGCTAGTAGCTGGTTCTTTTTTTTTTTTTTTTTTTAAGATTTTTTTTTAAATTTGAGGGATAGAGTTAGCTGGCAGTGGGCAAAGGGAGAAGCAGACTCTGCACTAAGCAGGGAGCCTGATGCAGGTCTCAATCCCAGAACCTAGGATCATGACCTGAGCAAGAAGGCAGATGTGTAACCAACTGAGCCACCCAGGCGCCCCTAGTAGCTAGTTCTTGATCCATCTGAACCTCCGAAAAACTCACCAAAATAGAGTGAGATGTCACTAATCTGGAGAAATCTTTTTGGACCCAACTAGACATATCTCTTGCGCCGAAACTGAAGTTGATTAATTCTCCAAAACAGAGACGGATGAGCCAAATGTCCGTAAGAACATTTTCTCAAGGGACATTTGCAGGACACTGGAGGTCCCTGTCAGTCCATTCTCCAAGTAACAGCATTCCAAAGGAAGGATACAAACCATAGGACCGGCAGTTAATTTTATGGTTGATAAACATGTTTCAACCTTGAGCTCCCAGATAATGTGTTTCTATGGTTCAACTGGGTAGCCTCTGGAGTGTTGACCTTTGAAACATGGGCATCACAATCTGACATTTGAGGCTAGTCAGTAACTCTAGTGTCCACGCAGTTCAGTAAGTCTTGCTTTTCACAGAACCTCCTCCCTGCTAACCCTAACTATTCCCAAATATAAATGAGAAAATTAAACATTTACCTTGATGAGAAAATAGCGCTCTCTCATTGACACTTCTTCACACTCTTACCAATGTGATTTAGTTATAGTTTTTAGTGGCTGTTTTTACATTTTTAATTATTTTGTAGAGTTAAAATATGTAATAATGGATAACTGTGCAATACATTAAATACTTATGGGTATGTTGTGCCTTCTGTTATAATATAAAATCCATCTATTCTGGTTGATGGGTTTTAACCTCACACAGAATACTTTAAACTCCATTTGGACTTGTGCCTACAATCACCTTAGCAAAGTCTCTTAAGTAACTGCGCACAGCCTAATTAGTATGCATTATCAATTAACAAACTTAATAGCCGGCAGATTGATTAGATCCTCTGTTGCAGGGGCAGAGCTGAAGCGAAACAGAATGAAAAATCATTGCACGCATACTCTGCAGCTTTGTTATTTTCTCAGATCCCCTCCTCCTCCTTCACATTCCTTTAATTAATGCATGCGTGTGGTTCTGCATATCTGGTAAACCTGAGTTTTTCCTAACTCTTTCCTAAAGCTCATTCGTAAACAGAGGGAGGGAGTCCGTGTGTCTCTTTTCTTCCAGGGGCTCTGTATGTATCTTTTTCACCCCTCTTCTTGCCCTTTGCATGGCACTGAATTTTAAAGGGCTGCTTCTCCCATTCTGATTATCCTCCCTGTGCTGGAAATGGGAGAGGAATACAAAGATGAGCAGGAAGTGTACGCTTTTTAACACAGAGGACCGCTCAGGAGTCACATCAGTGGGGCTCTGACAACCCTAAAGTGCTTCTGGTAATTATTTCCAAAAAGAATGGTGCAAATGGACTGTCCTGTTACATCTTGTCTATTTTTGATGGACTGGAAACAATATGAATAAATGAAGGAAAATCCACATTTCCTGAAAGCAGGGATCAAGCTAAAAGGAGTTGCCAACTGCACTGTTCATAAAACGCTGGCATTATAAGAATTTTACACCTTCCATAAACATTCAACACAAAACTCTAAAAAGACTTCTGAAGACATTTCCAACACCATAAATTGTCACCCTGTAGTGCTGGTTTGGGTAGTATTTTTCTATTTTAAACAAAGTAATGGCTCATGCCAGTTTTTTTTTAAATTTATTAGCTGTTCTCAGGTATAGTATCTTTTTTTTACTTCTATGCAAGAAGAGTTATAATTGGGATACGGAGGAGGCAAAGAGCAGTTTTAATTTCTGTTTTGAAGGACACCTGTATTCTGGTGGTTTATTAACTGTTCCCTCCAAAATCTTAGTAAGGATAATCCCAGGAATCCCAAGGCTAGTCAACTTTTTAATTGTCCTTTGCAAAGAAGGACCTGTTTGTCATTTTCCCTTTTGCTCACCATGCTCCAGACCTAGCGGCCTTCTCACTGTTCCAGAACACACAAAGTTCATTCCTCTACTTGCTTCCCTCTGCCTAGGATGCTTTTATTTTCCGTATGGCTTGCTTTTTTCTTATCATGTAGGTCTCAGCTCAAATATCATCTCCTAAGAGAAGTGCTCCCCAATCACCCAGCCTATAGTGATGCCCACCCCCCTCATCCAACCACCAGTACTCTTCACCACTCTATCATAGTGATGTATAGCTCTTTCATCATCTTACATTATCTTACTTATTTGCTTCTTTATTTAATGTCTTAATTTCCCATAAGAATGCAAACATCTCATTAACACGGACCTAATGTGTTTATTCACAGCTATTTGGCTTCAACACCAAGCAAAGTGCTTAGCACGTTTTAAGAACTTAATAAATGCTTGTTGAATGAAAACACGATTGAATAAGCAAATAGGGAATAAGTAAAAAGTGGGCATTAGCATGTATGTACAGAAGAGAAAAAGGATCAACACTGAGTGAACCCAGAGCAATACCGACATTTACAAAACAAGCCAACGGACCAAGGATATTTCTTCAAAGAAGATATCCAAATGGCCAAGAAGCACATAGACAATGTTCATCCTTATCCATTTGAGAAATAAAACAAAAACCGCAGTGAGATGCCACGATTTACACACTAGCATGGCTAGAATAAAAAAGATAATGTCAGTGAGGATATGAAGAAATTTAAACTCCTATGCATGGCTGGTGGGAACGCAAAATGGTACAGCCTCTGTAGAAAATAGTCTGGTAGTTCTGCAAAATATTAAACATAGCTACCACATGACCCAGTAATTCCACTCCGAGATATACACCCTATAGAAATGAAAACATATGTTCCTGCAAAAACCTGTACATGAATGTTCATAACAGCATCATTCATAACAGTCATAGAGTGGAAACAGCTCAAAGTCCATCAACTGATGAATGGATACAGTGTGGTAGGTCCATACGATGGATTATTATTCAGCCAGAAAAAGGAATGAAGTACTGACACATCCTACATGAATAAACGTTAAAAACATTATGCTAAGTGGAAAAAGCCAGTCTTGAAACACTACATTGTGGACTGTCTTATTTTCGGTGAAATGCCCAGCACAGAGTCAATCTACAGAGAGAGAGATTGTATTAGTACCTGGGTTGGGCTTAGAGGAACAGAAAGTAAGGAGTGACTGTTAACGGACACCGGGCTCCTGTTTAAACTGATGAGAAAGTCATAACATTGATTATGTTATGTAATGGTTGAACTCAATGAACTAAAAACCACTGAATAATCCATTTTAAATGGGCAAATTGTATGGTATGTGAATTACAGCTTTAAAAAGCTGATTTTACCAAAACAAGAAGAACAAGTCCATAAAAGAGACTGGAAAGGCGCCAGGAGTGCGGGCATCAGTGTTTCCTGGAGGAGAAGCTGGTTATCAGCAGCCACTTGTGCCACAGACCAGGGAAAACGGGGACTGGAGCGTCCACTGGAGCGACAAACAGGAAGGGTCTCGGCGGCTCTTGGCGACACAAACAGGGAGGCATTTCAGTTGGGGTTCCCCAGAAACAGCCCGGAAATAAGGCTTCATACAAGTGTTTCTTAGAGGATAAGAGGTCAGGCAGCGGGGAGAGAGGGCAAGGGGGAGAGAGGGCAAGGGGGGACGGCAGGAGAGGGGCCGGGTTCCTCGGGAACACCTGAGAACCGGGACTGCCCTGCTCGGGCAACGGAGGGACAGGGCAGACAGTGGGGTGCAGTGGGGTGCAGTGGGGTGAGTGCCAGACACCGAAGGCCTTGAAGAACCCAGGGCTGTGGGTAGGCCTCCGGGTCTCCGCCCGCGGGGTGGGCTGCTCCTCGGGGTGGGGCCTGGGTGCCCGGGGTCCGCAGCTCCAGGGTGGGGCCTGGGTGCCCGGGTCCGCAGCTCCGGGGTGGGGCCTGGGTGCCCGGGGTCGGCAGCTCCGGGGTGGGGCCGTGGGGCCTGGGTGCCCGGGGTCGGCAGCTCCGGGGTGGGGCCTGGGTGCCCGGGTCCGCAGCTCCGGGGTGGGGCCTGGGTGCCCGGGGTCGGCAGCTCCGGGGTGGGGCCTGGGTGCCCGGGGTCCGCAGCTCCAGGGTGGGGCCTGGGTGCCCGGGTCCGCAGCTCCGGGGTGGGGCCTGGGTGCCCGGGGTCGGCAGCTCCGGGGTGGGGCCTGGGTGCCCGGGGTCGGCAGCTCCGGGGTGGGGCCTGGGTGCCCGGGGTCGGCAGCTCCGGGGTGGGGCCTGGGTGCCCGGGGTCGGCAGCTCCGGGGTGGGGCCTGGGTGCCCGGGTCCGCAGCTCCGGGGTGGGGCCTGGGTGCCCGGGGTCGGCAGCTCCGGGGTGGGGCCTGGGTGCCCGGGGTCGGCAGCTCCGGGGTGGGGCCTGGGTGCCCGGGGTCCGCAGCTCCGGGGTGGGGCCTGGGTGCCCGGGGTCCGCAGCTCCGGGGTGGGGCCTGGGTGCCCGGGGTCGGCAGCTCCGGGGTGGGGCCTGGGTGCCCGGGTCCGCAGCTCCGGGGTGGGGCCTGGGTGCCCGGGGTCGGCAGCTCCGGGGTGAGGCCTGGGTGCCCGGGGTCCGCAGCTCCAGGGTGGGGCCTGGGTGCCCGGGGTCAGCAGCTCCGGGTGGGGCCTGGGTGCCCGGGGTCCGCAGCTCCGGGGTGGGGCCTGGGTGCCCGGGGTCCGCAGCTCCGGGGTGGGGCCTGGGTGCCCGGGGTCAGCAGCTCCGGGTGGGGCCTGGGTGCCCGGGGTCGGCAGCTCCGGGTGGGGCCTGGGTGCCCGGGGTCGGCAGCTCCGGGGTGAGGCCTGGGTGCCCGGGGTCCGCAGCTCCAGGGTGGGGCCTGGGTGCCCGGGGTCGGCAGCTCCGGGGTGGGGCCTGGGTGCCCGGGGTCTGCAGCTCCGGGGTGGGGCCTGGGTGCCCGGGGTCGGCAGCTCCGGGGTGGGGCCTGGGTGCCCGGGGTCGGCAGCTCCGGGGTGGGGCCTGGGTGCCCGGGGTCGGCAGCTCCGGGGTGGGGCCTGGGTGCCCGGGGTCCGCAGCTCCGGGGTGGGGCCCCGGTGCCGGGGGTGGGGAGCGGAAGGTGCAGGGTCCTCCGCCCAGAGCGGGTCGCGGGCCCACAGGCCGAGGGGAGGGAGCCGCGGCCCCGCCTTAGCCCCCCGCGCAGCCCGCAGCCTGGTTGGTCTCTCCCGCGTCCAGCCGACCCGGAGGGGACCCGGCTACGCAGTCTGCTTGCCTGGCACTGGCTCCATCCAAGGGGACGGGGAGGACAACAAAGCTGTTTGAGTTGTTTCTTTTTGCCTTTTTACCGATTCCACACCCAAATTAGTAGACCTCTCGTCTGTCCGGGGTGGAGCCGGGTCCCCTCCTGGCTGGATGGAGGAGCGAAGCCGGTGGAGACGCGGCCGAACCCTCGGCCCCGGGCTCAGCCGCAGGCCCCCGCCGGGTGACTTCCTCGGGGCAGGAGCTGTCACACTCGCTTGAGTCCCTCGTGCTTCGGTCTCTCCGGCACGTGGTTTCCCTGTAAATGCTTCTCAGCTGGATGGAGCTGGGGGGCTGGGGGGGACCCCTAGGGGCCCTCGCCCCTGAGTTTCCGCCCGCCCGGCTGGCCTCCTATCCTCCTATTGGACTTCTCTTGGGTCTGTTTTCTGTGTAGGCCCGTGGCGGGCTCCTGTTCAACCAAGGCTTAACCCGCCCCCCGCCCCCCACCCCCACCCCTGTCTTCACCCTCACTCTCACACACCAACATGGGTTTTGTCCTCTCAAACCTGAGGAGAAACTCTCCTTTATCTTCAACAACTGTACTCCTTTTCTTTCCCTGGTGACAGTACCATTTCAGGTAATGGCCCTGACTGGGCCTACAATTTTAAATTTTGCAGATCATATTTCAAAAGACATTTGTGGGAGCGCCTGGGTGGCTTAGTTGATTAAGCATCTGCCTTCAGCTCAGATTTTTTTTTTTAAGACTTTACCTATTTATTCATGAGAGACACAGGGAGAGAGAGGCAGAGACACAGGCAGAGGGAGAAGCAGGCTCCATGCGGGGAGCCCGTCGTGAGACCCGATCCCGGGACCCCAGGATCACGTCCTGAGCAGAAGACAGACACTTGACCGCTGAGCCACCTGGGCGCCCGCAGCTCAGGTCTTACCCTCAGGGTCCTGGGATCAAGCCCTGGCTTGGGGTCCCTGATCATCTGGGTCTGCTTCTCCCTCTTCCTCCGCCCCTCCCCCCAGCTCATACTCTCTCTCTCTCTCATTCTCCATCCCTCTCTCTTTCTCTTTAATACAAATTAAAAAAAAAAAAAGATTTGTGAAACAAAGATTTGCCAACCTAATAAAAACATCAAAAATTGCCATCTATCATCACTATGACTTCATGTGAGAAACAGCATTTAACAACAGCAAAAAGCCTCCCCCAAATAGGAAGCACATATTTTCAGAATGAGGTTTGATGGGTGCCTTCTAAGAGAGCACAGTGGTAAATTTATGATTTTCCTTATTTTTTTCATTGTGCTGTAAGTTGGTCAAAATTTTGCCAAAGATGGATGTTGAGAAACACTGCTCTATACTCTAGAGTAGAGTTTGAAGCCAGGTGAGATCCTGGGTGGAAGAGAGAGGTATTCGGGGGCCAGATAAGGCCGTAAGTAGACATGTACCCACATTATCTGTGCTTTCGTGAGGCTGGTCCTGATTAACAATATCCACAGCTTAAATGTCTGACTCTTGGTTTCAGCCTAGGTCGTGATCTTATGGTTGTGATATTGAGCCCCAGGTCAGGCTCCATGCTTAGTGTAGACTGCTTGAGATTCTTTCTTCCTCTCCCTCTGTCCCTCCTGCTCATGCTTTCACCCATTAAATAAATAAATAGATAAACAAACAAATCTTAAAAAAAAGAAAAACAATATCTACAGCTGAACAAGAAGTCTAGGTCCTTCTTTCCTGCCCTCTAGTTTCTAGAACACTCACCTGCCCCCTATACTCAACCCCCACCCAATCTAGTTTGTTCTTCACTTCTCTTGGGCAATTTCTGTTTCTTTACAATGTTTTATATTCTAAACACCAGTTTAAAGAAATTAATGTTCAGATATTCTTTTTTTTTTTTTTTTTTTTTTTTTTTTTTTTTTTTAAATTTTTATTTATTTATGATAGTCACAGAGAGAGAGAGAGAGGCAGAGACACAGGCAGAGGGAGAAGCAGGCTCCATGCACCGGGAGCCTGATGTGGGATTCGATCCTGGGTCTCCAGGATCGCGCCCTGGGCCAAAGGCAGGCGCCAAACCGCTGCGCCACCCAGGGATCCCAATGTTCAGATATTCTGATGATATTTGAAAACTATTTTTATTGGGAGAGCAAATGAAATTAGTTACCACGGTAACTTGTTACTGAAGCCTTTCAGTTCTTGGCCTTTGTTTTCCAAAGGTATTTTAAACTTAGTCTGTCAGAAACAATGGCCAACCCAGTAGCAATGAGCAACCTGGTGTCCAGTTTGTGTCTTTATTTTTTTATTATTATTTTATTTTATTGATTTTTTTCTTTTTTCTTTTTTTTTTAAGTATGCTCCACACCCAGCAAGGATCCCGACACAGCCCAAAGATCAAAACCTGAGCTAAGAGTTGGATGCTTAACCAATCAAGCCTCCCAGGAGCCCTTGGATTATTTTTAAATGCAATTTCCTACTAGGAGGAATCAGTGCTCCTTGGAAATGTGACTGATTTCAGGACTGAACAGAGTGAGCCTGAAATACCTTGTCATATCAGAAAGCAAGAAAACTATTGAAGGCAATCAAGTTCACGTCAAAAGACACAGGAGCCAACTGAAAGTCCACTTCCTAAAGGTGAAATAGTCTGAGCATCAAAAAGAATAACTAGTATAATGTGTTGGAATAATCAAATATATTAAAATTTATAAGTGCAAAAAAATTAAAAATAATTGATAACTTTGGCTGGAGCCCAGAAAACAACTTATAGTCTGGACGTTGTTAACTAAAAGGAAGGACTCCACATTCCTCCTGCCTCTTCTGCTCCAACGATACCTCAAGGAAACCAAACTTGTTAAGGCAAAGTTCTTCATAGAATAATTATAGTTCACAAATGCAGAGGAATGACATAATTATGTCACTATTTTTCTACCTCTTAATGAAATAATGGATGCTCTCCTGCCAGAATGACTGTGTAGAGATGACAATCTATAGGAATAAAACAAAGCAGACGACTTGCTTCCCATGAAGTGTCACCGGGTATATAGTGACATGTAGGTCCGGGCTACTTACTCTTAGTGTACCTCCCAACTGAGAGACTCTGAAACTGCAGGAAGGCTTCACTGTTTATTTAGGAACATATAAGAATAGCAGTAAGAGAGGCGGAAGGGTGGGCGAAAAAGCTAGTTTCTTTTCTACTAATTTTGTAAAAACCTTGAAAATATGTTAAGGAAACCTAACTCAAGGGATGGCTGGGTGGCTCAGCAGTTGAGCATCTGCCTTCAGCCCAGGGTGTGACCCCGGGGTCCCAGGATCATCAGGCTCCCTGTAGGGGATAATAAATAAAGTCTTAAAAGAAAAAAAAAAAAAAAAAAAAAGGAAACCTAGCTCAAAATTGGAGGTAGGAAGCCAAGAAGGGAGGGCTCTCAGAGGCCTGTACCACCCATTGCGGTTTGCATAGCTCACCAGGAAGAAGGAAGATTTCTTCTTGGTCCAGCAAAAGCCAGCTACCCTCACCTGCAGCCAATAAGAAGTCACCATCACTTCAAACTCTCATTTTCCTCTGGTGAACTTTTGTTCAAAACAACCCCTCCCAATTCCCCTTTCCTCAATAAAAGGACGGTCTCCTCCTTTGGTCTCCAGACTTGCCTATGGTTCTCCATAGTTTGCTTGTCCCAAATAGGAATTTTTCTGTTAATCTTGAACAAACATGATTTTTCTGGCTGAATCACTTACCTTTTCTTTTTCTTTTTAAAAGATTCAAAAAAACAGAGAAAAAGAGGGAAGAAGCTAGTTCAACACAAAGCTGGTTTGATTGTTTCCTGTTGAAGCAGGTTGGAACAAAAACAGTTAATGCCTATTGAGTACTTACTAATCACAAGTCACTGTGCTGAGCCCTTTACATTGCATCCAACACTATGATAGGTACTATTATCCCCCTTCTACAGATGAAGAAACCGAAATTTAGAGAATTAAAATGATACCCCTTTTCCATCCATGAACCTGCTAAACACATTAGATAAATCTGCTTCCTACTCTGTGGCCTTTGTCCATCCTGTTCCTTTAGCCTCACACCTGCAGCTGCTATTTTTGAACAAACCCTATGTTCTAGTAATCTGTTCATTTACATGTATCAATTCATTATAATGCTCACTCAGACTCCAAGAGGGGAGTCTTATTGCCCTCATTTTATAAATGAATAAACTGAAGGGCAAAGAAGTAAATTGCCCAAAATGATACAGCCAGCAGAGCAGGGTTTCAAACTGACCCCAAAGGCTGTCCTTTTGTTGTTGTTGCTGTTTTAGAAAGAGAGGGAGCATGAGCCAGGGGGAGGGGCTGAGGGAGAAGGAGAATCCCAAGCAGGCTCCATGCCCAGGGTGGAGCTCAACATGGAGCTTGATCTTAGGACCCTGAGATCATGCCCTGAGCTGCAATCAAGAGTCAGACACTCAACTAATTGAACCACCAAGCGCCCCACAAAGCCTGTCTCTTAATCACTACCCTGTTATCTGCAGCTCAGATGATTCCTCCTCTGTTACCCATAGACTTATTCCCTCACTTTTGGTACCACTCTCATGGTGTCACCCAAGTTTATGTAAGGTCGGGATGGTGTCCATTCAGCAAATACCTATCAGCCAGTTTATTATGCAGATACTGAGTCTTCAGCAGTGCCTAACACAAAGCTGATGCTTCATAAATGTCGTGTGAACTGCATCACAATTCTTAAGATCAGGATGAAACAAACCACTACTTATAGTCAATATTTTTAAATGAACTATATAGTTATTTCCTCCTTCCCCCCAAATATTTACCTAAGTAAAATACTGTCTATCATAGTGGGAATCGTTGTTTTAGATATGTGATAGCCTGAACAAATGTAGAATTTCATCAGGACTGGCAATAGTACAAAACTCTGAACAGTAATGTGGTATTGTGGCTCAGATCAGAAACC
Organism: Canis lupus familiaris; assembly: GCF_011100685.1. Classification (NCBI taxonomy): domain Eukaryota; kingdom Metazoa; phylum Chordata; class Mammalia; order Carnivora; family Canidae; genus Canis; species Canis lupus. The sequence goes on along the minus strand of NC_049224.1, from coordinate 28,993,823 downwards.
GTTGACTTCTTGAGGCAGAGAAAAGCCAAGAAGCTCTAAACACGTGTTCTTTCTCTGGAGTTAGCAACTTCCCCTGTAGATCCTTTAAAATTATAAATTGACACTCTAACACTTTTTAATCTTAACACTGCTGATAAGATATAATTGTTCAAAGTGGAAAAGAAAAAAACCACTCTTCATTATTTAATGCAAATGAACCAAATTGGAAAAATTACGTGTTTCCTCCTCTGAAAAATGTCTCTTATTTTTATCATCCTCAGTCCTTTGTTTTATATCATTTACACTCAATTCAGAAAATGCCTGTCTAAATTCACTTTCTTAGCTTAAGTTACTAACCCCTTGTTCTTGTATTTGACACTAACTCAAATAGCCTTGAAACAATTATCCTCTCTATTCCCTTCAGAATTGTCTATACTTTAATGAGTTCCCACTTAATCTCTCCTTTGCCAAAGAATACCACTCTGATTAGCTAAGATCCTTAAATCCCCATGTGGATCTCTTGCCCTCTGTTGTACCTTTTCCATTTCTATAATATCCTTTTATAATAAGGTGACTGGAATTGTGCATAGTATTCCAAATGTGGCCCTGCCAATCCTCACAAAGAACCTGGATAATTCCCTGGATTTATATTCAATCTCTCTTCTTAAGCATCCTAAATGAGGGCTCTTACCCCGTCTTTTTGGCCATTAAACTCTGAAAATTTGAAATGTTGAGTTTTCTTCTATTTCCCTTTTATCCATCTAAATTTCTAGTTTCCAAACACACTAGGGAATTTGGGACCATTTTGGCAACTAAATATGCAGTATTTTTCAATGTTTTTGGGGCATAAAGAAAATACACATGTCTTTCAGAGAACAGGAGCTAGTGACAACACTGGGTTTGTTTTGCACACACCTCATCTCTTACTCCTCCTTAGCACCTTCTTCAAAGGAGGAATTGGGTGAATTCCTGAAAGCTGAAGATGAGGCTGGAGTAGAGAAGAAATAGCAGAGCCTACTCAGTGATGAACATTCTTGAGTAGAAAATTTGGTGAATTCAGGTCTTTGAAAAGATCACTGGGACCTAAAGAATATACCACTTCAGGGGCAAGTGGGTGATTCATTGGTTGAATGTCTGTCTGCCTTTGGCTCAGGTTGTGATCCCGGGGTTCTGAGATTGAGTCAGCTCCCCCTAGGGAGCCTGCTTCTCCCTCTACCTATGTCTCTGCCTCTCTCTCTGTGTCTCTCATGAATAAATAAATAAAATCTTAAAAAAAAAAAAAAAAGAATACACTGCTTCAGATGGTTTTGCATCTAATCTTAAACATGCACATCTGCACACACACACACATACACAGGATATACATGTTCACCTTGTATATCCTAGCTCCTTAGTCAGTAGGAGTTATCTAACTTGCTTGGAGATAAAGGGTAGACTGACCATTCCAGGCAGAGGGAACCACATGTGTTGTCTTTTCCAAGCTAGCCTCAGAAGTCACAAAGCACCATTTCTGTTATGTTCTATTTATTTAAAATGAAATACTAATGCCAATTCATATTTAAATATGAGGTGGGGTATGAGTTTTACCTGTTAATGGAGAAGCAGCAAAGATTTTGACATGGTAATGTGGTAATTTGGGAGTAAACTCTATAAATGGATTCCCAGCTTGGTTTCATTTCTATTGTCAAGACACTCGAAAGAGAGAACATAGCCTTTCACAGAATGCTTCTGTAAGGATCTGATGCTTACTTGCCATATCAAGATACACGACTGGAATCTCTGTCTCCAAATTGATCCTGCTCATTATGCAAGTGACTCATACCCCTTTGTACTAAAACAATGAGAAGGGGGGAAGAATGGAGACTGTTAGTCTATCTGGGAGTCACAGATATTAGGCAAAGCAGTCAAATCCTCTATGATAGAAGCTGCCTTAATCAATAGAAAGTAGAAGAAAAAAATATATTAATGACAGATACAGGTTTTTTGAAATTGAACTTAGAAATATCTAGGTTAATGACTTATTTTTCGATATGAAAATTCTGCTGATATTGACTATTTTGCTCTCACAAATGTCAAGCCATTTATTGTACGGTTAAGATGCCCATATTTTCAATAGAAGTATTTCCTTTTAAATGTTAAGAGATATCAACCCTGAAATCAATTCATTTTCTCCTTGTGCTAAAAATTAGAATATCATAGCAGGACACAGTCTAATTGATGTTAACAAGATCAGTGCAAAAAAAGAGACCCAAAGTCTTCTATTTGATTTTCCTTTTAGGACTTGCAACTGATTAATAGTAGCTATTTTTTTTAAAGATTTTATTTATTTGTTCATGAGAGACACACAGAAAGAGGCAGAGACACAGGCAGAGGGAGAAGCAGGCTCCTCACACGGAGCCTGATGTGGTACTTGATCCCAGGACCCTGGGATCACGACCTGAGCTGAAGGCAGACACTCAACCACTGAGCCACCCAGGCGTCCCAATATTAGCTATTTTGAATTCATCTGCACTTATTGATCTTACGTGTCAGAAATCAATCAATAATCAATCAATATGTTCTCTGAACTAAGCAGTGAATTTGGGAACACTCAATTCAAATCTTAGCACTGCCATGGTGACCCTACTCCAGCCACTTATCCTTAGTTAAACCGCTTCTCACTTTTCTTCATCTATCAATATGGCACTGTCTGCTTTTGCCATAATAAAAATAAGTTGATTTGCAAAGGGTAACTCCTATTGTCTAGTTATTTTCTCCTGCAATGCTGTGCTTATAATTCCAGAAGCAGCTAAGAAGGGAAAAATTAGGGTAGTGCAGATTCAACCCATAGATTTACTCTCACTGTGAACACTAATGCCTTAGATATAATATAGGCAGTTGAATATTTTCCATAAAAAATGTATTCATTATTGAGACTAATATGAACTTGTTAATATTCTGGTTAACTATTGATACGTAACAAACTACTCTAAGACTTAGTGGCTCAAAACAATAATTTATTACTAGTATAATATGCATCATGATTTTGTGGTAAGGAATTCAGATAGGACAATGAGGATGGCTCATCTCTTCTTTATGAAGCCTAAGACCTTAGCTAAGATAACGGAGAAGACTAGGAGCTGAAAAACTGGTGCTGTCTGGGTCTGTCTTTTTCTCCCTCCGTCCTCTCCTTCAAGACACATAACTGAATTTGTTTCTCCACACACCCTCTCCATATAGTTAGGCTGGGCTCACTCACAGTATGGAAGCCTCAAGGCAGTCATCTCTCTCACATGGCAACTGAGGGCCCTAGGAAAGTATATGCCCATGAACAGAAACCAGAAGATACAAATTCTCTTAAATAAATGTTGGCCCAAACTGACACAATGCTGCTTCCATCATATTCCCTTGGTCAAAGTAGGGGCCACACAGATTCTGGGGAAAGAAACATAGATTCCACATCTCAACTGGAAGGGTTTTAAAGTGTCTGAACCTCTTTAAGTCCATTACACTTATTTGCATCCTACTATGCTTTAACATGTAGCAAGCACTTTAGCTTCTGATAATGGAAGAGAGGCTCTTATTGGACCAACCCTCTTGTTTTCTTTGGACCATAGATAACAACATAAATACTGTACAAAATATAAATAAACAAATACTTGAAAGCACTGGAGAGCAACCAAAAGCAGACACTGGAATGGAGTCAACGATTGGAGGAAAGAACGGTACTGGATGACTTTTTCATTTTTTTATGGCTATTTACCTAAGGACAGGCCCTAATCCATGCTGAGCAGAGCAGCTGACGCTAAGACATAAGATCTGAAGTCCTACCAGCTTGAAGAATAAGAGGAAAGCGTTCGGAGTACCCATAGCAGTCTAAAAGTGAAGTGAGGGATGCCCAAACAAGGGAGAGACAGAGAGAGAGCTCCAAATGTTGTGTATGAACTGTGCGAGGCCTCTGGTTGACCACAGAACCACTTACATGTAGGGCAGACTCCAAGTAGCCCTGGTCAGACTGGAAGCGCTAAATAAGATTTCACTTGCTGTCAAAGCAAGTTAGTGGCCGTTATATTCAAAACAAAACAAAACAAAAACCATTAACTTTCAGAAGGACAAAAAAGAATCACAAGAACTCAGGGTCTTTTTATATATCATTCAATGCCCAGAATACCATTCTTAATGTATAAATATATTAGGAAATGTGACTTGGACTCAAGAGAAGATGGAATCAATGAAGATCAACCCAAAGATGATCCACATTTTGAAATCAGCAAAGAGTTAAGAAACAGTAGTTATAATTATACTTAAGGACATAAAGGTACAAAAGCTTAATGAATGAACAAATAAGAAATCTCAATAGAGGGGCACCTGGGTGGGTCAGTTGGTCAGCACCTGACTCTTGATTTCAGCTCAGGTCATGATCTCAGGGTCATGAGATCAGCCCTGCATTGCCCAGCATGGAGCCTGCTTAATAATCACTCTCCCTCTCCCTTTACTGCTCCCCTCCACCCAGCTTGTATGCATGTGAGTGTGCGCACGTTCTCTCTCTCACTCACTCTTTCTCTCTCTCCCTCAAAAAAAAAAAAACAAAAACAACAAAAAAAACAAAACAAAACAAAACAAAAAAACAAACAAACAAAAAAACAGTCTAAATAGAGAAATAGAAACTATTAAAAAATGAATCAGGGATCCCTGGGTGGCGCAGTGGTTTGGTGCCTGCCTTTGGCCCAGGGCGCGATCCTGGAGACCCGGGATCAAATCCCACATCGGTCTCCCGGTGCATGGAGCCTGCTTCTCCCTCTGCCTGTGTCTCTGCCTCTCTCTCTCTCTCTCTCTCTCTCTCTCTGTGACTATCATAAATAAATTAAAAAATAAAAATAAAAAAAAACAAAAGACAAAACAAAACAAAAAAAAAATGAATCAAATGGAAGTCCTAGAGGGATGCCTGGGTGGCTCAGCAGTTGAGTATCTGCTTTCGGCTCAGATCATGATCCCAGGGTCCTGGAATCGAGTCCCACATTGAGCTCCCTGCATGGGGCCTACTTCTTCCTCTGCCTGTGTCTCTGCTTCTCTCCATTTGTCTCTCATGAATAAATAAATAACATTAAAAAAAAAAAAAACAGAACTCCTAGAAATGAGAGATAAGTTATCTAAAATAAAAATTTGCTGGTTACACTTTGTAGAAGAAAAGAGGTGACAAAAGGAAAGAGTCAGTGAATTGGAAGACCAATCAATATAAATGATTCATTCTGAAGAACAGAGAGGGATAAAAATGAAAAACATGAACAGATCCTCAAGGACCCGTGGATCAGAAAGTTTAGCACATGTGAAACTAGAGTCCCAAAAGTTGAAGAAAAAGAGAATGGGGCAGAAAAAAATATTTAAAGAAATGACCAAAATTGCCAAAATCTGGTAGAAAACCTAGATTTTCAGATTCAAGAAACTTAACAAACCATAAGATGAATAATTTTTTTAAAAAACTATGTTCTACGCATATCATAGACAAACTTCTGAGAACAAAAGATAAAGAGAAAATCTTGAAAGCACTAGAGAAAAATAATGCTTTACACACAGGGAAACAACGGTAAGAATTAAGGCTGACTTCTTGTCAGGAACAAGAGGCCAAGAGAAATCTTTAAAGTGCTGAAAGAAAAACACCACTGTTGACCTGCAATTCTATATCCAGCAAAAATAATCTTCAGAAATGAAGACAAAATAAAGATGTTCTCAGATAAAAACAAGGCACCTGGGTGGCTCAGTGGGTTAAGGGTCTGACTTTAGCTCAGGTCATGATCCCAGGGTCCTGGAATCAGCCCTGAGTCAGGCTCCTCACTCAGCTGGGAGTCTACTTGTCCCCCAGCTTCTTGTGCTCTGCCCGGCTTGCACGTGAGTATGTGTGCTCTTTCGCCAAATAAATAAAAGCCTTAAAAATCCCCAGAATATCAAAAAAGATATAATGCCTTGCCATCTCTGATTGAACTTATTAATGTTAATTTAGGACATAAATATATTTTGCTCTTTTGGAAGTCCCGGCTAGTCTGCCAGTCCAGTTACTTGGGCTAGCTCTTATCTGTACACAAATTCCTCACATGCCAAGTCCTACTTCTGCCTCCTTTCTCCTGTGTATCAAAAAGTATGGAAAGCTTGGGCAGCTCTGGTGGCGCAGCGGTTTGGTGCCACCTGCAGCCCAGGGCGTGATCCTGGAGACCCTGGATCGAGTCCCACGTCAGGTTCTCTGCATGGTGCCTGCTTCTGTCTCTGGCTCTCTCTCTCTCTGCGTCTCTATGAATAAATAAATAAAATCTTAAAAAAAAAAGTATGGAAAGCTTATTGACTGAACAGTAATAAAAAGCGATAATTTTGAGCAAGTACTCTGTGCCAAGACCTGTCTATGGATATTACATTTAATCCTTATCCTTATCAACAGTTGGGGCTGATAATATCAGGACAAAATTACAGATGAGAAAACAGGCTGACAGAAACTAATTACTGGCAATGTGTCCAAGGTCACACAACTAGATAGAATCAGGCCCAAGTAGAGGTCCTTGACCTGCTTGAATAATATTTCATGGACATTTATATATAGCTTGAAAATTGACTAAGTCCCTTACAGACTTCTTCCAAGAGCTTCCTTGTACTATTGGAATCACTCTAACACTTTTATTTAAAGGGCAAAATTTCAGGCTAACACTCCAAAGGTTGGTTAATTGCCCACTTAGTGCTTGCCCTCTCCCTCTCCCCACATTCTCCCTCCTTTGGCAACGGAGGACACCCCCACCAGCTCCCAGCTCACCACACACCTCTGCTCAAGCTGGGCTCACAGGTTCCCAGCTAGAAAATGTATTCCCCAGCCTCCCCTGAAGCTAGGTGTGGGCATGGAACCAAGTGTTGGCAACTGTGATGTAAGTGTTTCCAAGTGCAGCCAGAGCTCAACTTCTGGTTCTTTTTTTTTTTTTTTTAATAAATTTATTTTTTTATTGGTGTTCAGTTTGCCAACATACAGAATAGCACTCAGTGCTCATCCCATCAAGTGTCCCCCTCAGTGCCGGTCACCCAGTCACCCCCACCCCCCGCCCACCTCCCCTACCACCACCCCTAGTTTGTTTCCCAGAGTTAGGAGTCTCTCACGTTTCTGTCTCCCTTTCTGATATTTCCCACTCATTTTTTCTGCTTTCCCCTTTATTCCCTTTCACTATTTTTTTATATTCCCCAAATGAATGAGAACATATAATGTTTGTCCTTCTCCGATTGGCTTAGCATCATACCCTCCAGTTCAACTTCTGGTTCTTAAAGAAAAGTGCACTTGCATTAGATCCCCTACTCCCCTTCCTGAGGGCTGGGAAAAAGCAAACATGAGCCTCTGCTGTGGACAGCGAGATGGAAGCCACACGTGCAAGGCGCAGAGCCAACTTGCTCACCAGCCCTTAAACATGGCTCCGGATGGCTCACTGCTGAACCAGGCACGGATTACCTTTATGACAACCTAAAGAAAACCAAAAGATTAAAAAATTCAAAGACATTTCTTGAAAACCCAGGCATGTGGCCACCTCTGTGACTTTGACATTTTACCTGACCTCTCTAAGCTTCTGTGTTCCTGTTTCTAGAGCGGGGTGATTATTTTTATTTTCCTTGTAGGGCTGGCCTGAGGATGGAGTAAGAGAATATGTGCAAACATCAGCACAGAGCAAGAGGCCACGCCTGCGACATGTATTGTGTGCCACCTGGCTAGATACTATAGAATATGTGGACATAGACACAGCCTCTGCCTTCAAGTACCAAGTACCCAGTACCTCGGAAAAGATTACCTGCTTAATGAACACTGTTGACCTACAAATGGCAACAGAGAACATGCAGCTTCTAGGACAGGTGGAAATGATGCCATAGGCCGTTCTCATCTGCACTTGACAACCGTTCTTCCTAACCATTCCCAGCTCTTCATCTCTCTTAAAACAACGAAGGGAAACAAAAACAAAAACAAAAAACCCTCAAAACAATAAAGGGTGTTTTCTTAAAACCTCCTTTTCAGGCCAGCTCATTACTGAATTACTAGGATTATAAATTTCCTTTAACAAAAGAAGTTACTATTTTCAGCTGTATTATTAGACTCACTTCCTAGTCCTGCTCCCACCTCCAGCCCAATCTGAGCTTCCCTCAATTCTCTTTCAAAAGAGTATTTAATATATTTAGAAGGTGCTGGCCTAGTGTTCAGCATTCAGTTCGTGTCCTCAGCAACAACAGAGGAAAGGTTAGAAATATAAGCGCAGCCCCTTGTTTATTGCAATTTCACAGCTGTGGCAAATGGCACAGACTTGGCAGGAGGAATTAGTTAAAACTTGGCAGTGATACTTCCTTTCCCCTCACTGCATCTCCTTTCAGGGTGGTTGCCAGTTAATACTTATAATATGTTAATCTGTGAAAATAAGGACTAAAAGAAGGACAAGGAAAGGAGGGATTGGGGAATGCTTGGGCTAGGCGGGGAGGGCCAGACTGGCCAGAGAGGAGGGAATAACAAAATGGCAGAGAAGGGAAGAAGAGGCAGAGGATAGAGCAGAGCAGTGCACAGTTTGGGTAGATGCAGAGTCAACCATTAGATGAAAAAGGGGAAAGAAGTTATACACATGAAGAGTCAGTTTTCTCTCTCTGGCAATGATACGAGGATGATGGGGGAGAAGTATAGTAATAGTGTCGAAACTTGACTCCCTTTTTTGGATTCTGGCAAGGTTAGAAGAGCATCATTTGTATTGGTTCTAAGGTTCTAAGGCAGTCATCTCCCTGCCTTGCCTCCTCCCCACCAGTCCTGCTTCTGGTGATATGGGATTACCAACATCTTTTCGTCTAGGAAGAGTTCAAAGATGGCCAGACTCTAACTCTCTGACCCTAAATTCTAGCCTCCCCACAGGGTTTGGGCACCCGAGATTGGCCAGGACCTAGTGATGAGACAAAGTGTGGTGCTGAGGGTCTAAGTGACATGTTAGTGGAGCTCTCATGCTATGGGGCCCTGACATATTTAAGAATAATGCCTCCAACCTGCTGGACAGACCCCAGTACCTGAAGTTGCTGCCTCTATTCCCAATGCCTTACCAACCTCCGCCAATCCACGGAGCTGTTCAACTGTCATAGAAGAGACAGGGGTGATTCGCCTCCCCATCTGCCATACCATGGTAGGAGAAGGCTAAGAGAGAAATGCAAACACGGAGAGGAAAGTGGACTAGACATCTCAGGGATGACAACATGCTATGAAATCTTAACCTCGATTTCTAGGTACTTCTACTAGTTTTGGCTCAGCAGTTATGAAGCGACTGCCTTTGGAACAAACAATTTCTCTTTCAATAAATATGCCCAGCTCAAGAAAGCCTAGATCAAGGTGGCATTAATGTTTAAGTAAGCACATCTGGCTCTATATTCTTTCCATGTAAAAGAAACATAATTTTTGCAAAAGGTCCCGAATGAACATTTTCAATAGTATCTGGATTCATTTATCACATGAAGTACTGGTGTCCACATCTGGGCTGTGTGACTTCATTCCTCTATCCTTCAGATGCCTTTTCTTTGAACTATTACAGGCCAGCTCCTTCTACTTCCTATCATGATTCAAATTCCCTCCACATTGGCAAAACCTCAAGAAAGCCAGGAAAAAAACCTTGTCTTCAGCTCAAGCCCCAGCTCTGCCTCCATAGGAAGGCAATTCCATGAGCCATCTCCCTCTAGTAGAAAGATGGTCAGAGGGGTGCCTGGGTAGCTTAGCCTCTGACTCTTGATTTTGGCTCAGGTCAGGATCTCAGAGTCATGGTATTGAGTCCCAATCAGGCTCTGTACACAGTGAGAGTCTGCTTGGGATCTCTCTCTCCCTCTCCCTCTCCCTCTGCCCCTCCCTCCCTTGCAGACATGCACTCCAAATAGACAAATAAATAAAATCTTAGAAGAGAAGGAAGGAAGGAAAGAAGGAAGGAAGGAAGGAAGGAAGGAAGGAAGGAAGGAAGGAAGGAAGGAAGGAAGGAAGGAAAGAGTGATGCCTGGGTGGCTCAACCAGTTAAGCATCTGCGCACCTGCCTTTGGCTCAGGTCATGATCCCAGGGTCCTGGGATCCAACTCCCGCATCAGGCTCTCTGCTCAGTGAGGAGTCTGCTTCTCCCTCTCCCTTTGCCCCTCTCCCTGCTTGTACCTTCTCTCTCTCTCTCTCTCTCTCTCTAATAAATAAATATAACCTTTAAAAAAGAAAGAAAGAGAGAAAGAAAAAGAAAAGCCATTAGAGAGTAAAGTGCCTTTCACCAGCTCAAAATAAGCCACTTTCATTCCCAGGAACCTACCAAAGAAAATGCTCAGCTCTCTCTCCATCAGTGGTTTGAACTTTTCAGTTCCACTTGAGACAGATTTGAGTTGACCTGTCAAAGGCTGAGATAAAGTTGGCAGTTGAATTTGAAGGAAAAAGAATGGGAAAACACAAGTTGTTGGTTATTTCCTCTATGTGTGTTATTTCCTCTTAAGTTATAAAAGCCTTTTCTGCTGATTTTGTATACATGTCCCTAGTACAAATAATAGATACTTCCTTTTGGAAAAGTAGTCACCAGCTGAAATTGAGAAGGTTTATGTATAAAGAACTCATTTGTCACAAGGGATAAAAGCCGTGTGGTATATTGGGTATAAACACAAGGTCTGGAGCCAGACTCCTTGCATTCAAATCTCAGGTCCTCCATTTACTACTTCTGGGACTTGGGAAAGTTATTTAATCAATGCCTCCATTTCTTCAACTATAAAATCTGAGTGTTATTAATGGTGTGAATTTCATAGAGTTGTTGGGGTGATTAAATAAGCTAACAACTGGCACGTAGCACTCTACCTGTTTTAACTATTATGATGACGGTGGTATATTCTTTGGAACATACAGCAGGTTCTTGGTTGCTGAGAGAGCCACGCTCAGAAGGAAGAGCCCTGGGTTAAGTAATCCCATTTTCCAATTGTCTTGCAACTCTGATTACTCACTCTACGAACAAAGAGAAGAGATTGAAGAAAAGATGAGCAAACAGTTAAGGTGATACTTCCAAGCCCCATTGGGCAAAACTCCCTCACCCAACCAAAGACTCTAAGTAGATAACTACAAATTAAGGAATTCCTAAAAGAAACTTAAGCTGGGCACAAAATACACTTACTGATAATGTAATTGTGAGTTTAGGATTGTGTCTGACACCAGCTGTCTCGAAATGAAACACTTGGAGCTAGAGTCACATTTATTAGCACAGAATTGATTTACAAAACTCAAAGAGGGCACGGAATTCCTATGAACTGTAAATTAGTAAATTGCTTTTTAATCTACCATAAAAGATCACTGAAAAGTCCTTTTAAAATCAAAGGTCTGCTAATTCAATCATGAACACGTTTACCCAATGGTGCTCAAGGCAAGAAGAAACTTTAAAGGCTGTGCAATTGCCATTTAAAACATATAATTTAAAAAATGATTTAAGTTTAATTACAATATCCAATGCAGATATGTGTTATTCTGAATAGGCATTGGCCTTGACACTAATATTTGTTTTAAAAATATTTTTAAATTAAATGACACTTCTCGCATTCTGTGTTTCTTGATCATACCTATTGCTCTGTGACCCAAGGAAGACAAGGGCAAGGATGACAATATTGTAGGGGCACCTGGATGCCTCCATCGGTTAGGTGTCAGGCTTTTGACTTCAGCTCGGTCTTGATCTCATGATTGTGAGTTCAGGCCTCACGTTGGGCTCTGTGCTGGGTGTGGAGCCTACTTTAAAAAAAAAAAAAAAAAAAGATGCTAATACTATAGACAGCCATACTTTTTGGGGCAGAGTGTGCTTCCCAAGCTTTCATGTACAGAGAGGACAAGAAAGTGAGGGATCGAGTTAGCCTGGCATAGGAATTATAAAATACACGCTACATCACATACAGAAAACATTCTAGTTCAGCAATCTGTCTGCCATATTATAGATGCAGAAATTGAAACCCAGAAATGTGAGGTGCTTTTCTTGCCATTAGTTACAGCCCAATGTCAGAATTTAACCCAGTCCTCTTAATTCAGTCCTTTCTCTAGTTTACCAGTTCTTTCTCTTTTTTTAAGGGTTTATTTATTTATTCATGAGAGACACAGAGAGAGAGACAGAGACATAGGCAGAGGGAGAAGCAGGCTCCATGTGGGAGCCCGATGTGGGACTCGATCCCAGGATTCTGGGATCATGCCCTGAGCCAAAGGCAGACATTCAACCACTGAGCTACCCAGGTGCCCCTCTAGTCTACCAATTCTTAAATTTGAAAGTACTTACAAGTCATCTAGAAATCTTGTTCAATGTGGTGATTCTTGCCCCTATATCAAATGGTATGAATGCAACTGGACCCAGAGATCACACTGAGAAATTCTGCACCATGGGATCCCTGGGTGGCTCCATGGTTTGGCGCCTGCCTTTGGCCCAGGGCGTGATCCTGGAGCCCCGGGATCAAGTCCCGTGTTGGGCTCCTTGCATGGAGCCTGCTTCTTCTTCTGCCTGTGTCTCTGCCTCTCTCTCTGTCTCTTTCATGAATAAATAAAATCTTTAAAGAAAAAAAAGAAATTCTGCGCCAAGTCAAGTATCTTATGGCAGATGTTTTTCAACTTATTAAGCTATTCAACTAATCAATCTGGAAATGAAAGCCATTTGAAAAATTGTACAAATCCACATCGAATATGCCGTGACTGGTAGACTTTGCTCCACAGTACACTTTTCTACTCAAGGTATGAGTGGTGGAGAAGCAGAATTGTCCTTGGCTGGGAGCTTGTTAGAAATGCAGACTCTCAGGCACTACCCCAGACCTAATGAGTCAAAACATGTGTTTTAACAAGATTCATAGGTGATATGAAATGTACAGTGAAGTTTGAGAAGCACTGATAAAAGGTCCAGCCCCTGGCTCCAAGAATCCTGATGTGGTTATCTATTACTGCATGATAAAATACCACTCAATCCTGTGAGATACAAAAACAGTATTATTCTATCTCATGATTTTATGCATCAGTACTCACCTGGGTGATTCGTTCTGTTCCATGGTGACTGGAACCTCAGCAGGGTGGCTTAAATGTCAGAAGATGGGGTATGGAACTACAAAAGACCTCAAATAGCCAAAGCAATCTTGAAAAAAGAACAAAACTGGAGGTATCACAATCTAATTTCAAGATATACTACAAAACTATTATAATCAAAACAGTATGTTACTTGCATAAAAAGAGACACAGATCAATAGAACAGAATCAAAAGCCCAGAAATAAACCCATGATTTTAAAATTTTTATTTAAATTTAATTAATTAACATACAACGTGTCATTGGTTTCAGAGGTGGAGGTCAGTGATTCATCAGTCTCACATAACATCCAGTGCTCATTACATCGGGCACCCTCCTAGTGTCCATCACCCAGTTACTCCACCCCCCTCCTCTCCAGCGAACCTCAGTTTGTTTCCTATGATTAAGAGTCTCTTGTGGTTTGTCACCCTCTCTGATTTCATTTTTAAACCCATGATTATATGGTCAATTGATCCTCAATAAAGGGGTGAGATCATGCAAGGGAAAAAGACGGTGTCTTCAAAAAGGCGCTGGGAAAATCGGACAGCTACATGCGGAAGAAGGCAACTGGACCACTTTCTTACACCATACACAGAAATACACTCAAAATGGATTAAGGGCCTGAATGTGAGACCTGAAGCCATAAAAATCCTAGAAGAGGACATAGGGAGTGATTTCTCTGCCATTTGCCACGGAGACATTTTCCTACATATGTCTCCTGAGGCAAGGGAAACAGAAGCAAAAATAAACTGCTGGGATTATATCAAAATTAAAAGCTTCTGCACAGTAAAGGAAACAAAACTAAAAGGCAACCTGCCACTTGGGAGAAGATATTAGCAAATGACACATCCCATAAAGAATTGGTATCCCAAATATGTAAAGAACTTAAACAGTTCAACACACACACACACACACACACACACACACACACACACACACACGAGCAATCCCATTTAAAAATGGGCAGAAGAAGGGTACCTGGCTGGTTCAATAGGTAGAGCCTGTGACTCTTGATCTCAGGCTTGTAAGTTCAAGTCTCATGTTAGCTGTAGAGATTATTTGAAAATAAAAAAAATCTTTTAAAAAGTGAGCAGAAGACATGAACAGACATTTCTCCAGAGAAGACATCCAGATGACCAACAGATGCATGAAAAGACGCTCAAGATCACTCAGCATCGGGGAGACGCAAATCAAAACTACAGTGAGATATCACCTCACACTCACTGGAATGGGTAAAATCAAAACCACAAGAAACAAGTGTTGGTGAGGATGTGGGGTAGAAGGAACCTTGTGCAGTTGGTGAGAATGCAAACTGGTGCAGCTACTGTGGAAAATAGTATGGAGTTTTCTCAAAAGATTAAAAATAGAACTACCGTATGATCGAGTAATTCCCCTACTGGGCATTTATCCAAAGAATACAAAGACACTAATTCCTGCTTCTTCCCCTGCTATCACTGGCTTGTGCTCTCTCTCAAATAAATAAATAGAATCTTAAAAAAAAAAAAAAAAAAAAGAATCTTAAAAAAAGAAAAAAAAGAGTGGGTTGCTCAAATCTGAGTCATTTTCTGTTTAGAAAGGATAGATAATTTTATGCCTTGACTTCCTCTGCTCTAACTGGAATATCTAGCCTTCTATAGGAAACCCAATCTCCAGTGTGACCCTTGGATTGAGAGAAGCCGCCAGAAATATATGTGCAGATAAGTAAATTTCAAAAAGCAGGAAACCAGTTAAATATAAAGTAGGGTCCTAATTATACAAATAATAAATATTGATAGATAAAATATTAGCAGAAATGGCGAAATATTCCCTGATTATTTCTGAGTTTGAAAATGTGCATGACTTTTTTCCTCTTCCATGTTTCAGTTTCCCAACATGTGTCATTTTCATAATCATAAAAACATATGTGGTCCTAAAGATATATTTTGATTTTTATTTTCAAAGAAGATCCTAAGAACCCTCACCTAACAATGAATTCTTCAAAAACACAGTTTTTACAAACCCTGTCACAAATCCTTCCAGAAGCCCACATACTAGCATTTGCCCTGATAAATGCCAGTTCTGTTCTTCAAGATTTACTTGTCAGGAAATCAAGACACACAGAATGAGTTATTTTAGAAGGAAATGTTCCGGGATTCTGGAAACAGATGATGCTTTCTTTCAGCCTGCTGTCATTCTTCTCCTTCACGAAGATATTGTCGTCATCACTCTGAGTTTAACTCAGCTTGACAGTAGCCACATTTCTGTGTTGATCTTCATCTCCTCTTTTGGTAAAAGTCTGTAAATTGAGGCTCTGCTCACAGCTATTTCATACTAATCAGACACCAGGACTAAATGAGAACCAAGAAAGGACCGGGGGAGATAATGTGAAGCCGGCTGCCTCCCCACAGACATCTACAGCCTGGACCTCATCCCCACGAATGCTGACAAGGCATTCTCTCTTACAAGCCAGGGGGCCGTGGCTCTCACCACCTATCATAAACTACTGGAAGCATAACCTTTCACTTGCTTTTCTTATTCACTCCCAGTTTGCCCTGCTGCTAAAATATTCTGCTTTTCAGCTGCCATTATGAGCGTCTAAATCATCCCTTGTCTAAGGCACCAGCTTTCTTAGTGCAGAAACCACAGACTCAGCAGCCAGGATGTCATCAGCATGCTCGAGATTACATCATCTCCTTCTGCCAACCTTAATACCACTATGGTAACCATCAACAGCAATACCCATGATTATTTCAGTAGAAATATTGAACAGATGTGACAGCCTTGTCAAACTGCTTTGCTGGTGTCCAACCACTCTGTTATACCTTTTGCAATTCTAAAATATCTCTTTGGTCATAATAGAGACAGCATGCACTGACCTCCTGAGTGGGAAACGGTTCCCGAAGCATCAGTTGGCATACTGAATACCAACTACCAGCACCAACTTACATACAGAGTGCTTTACAGTGCACTAATCATTTTTCCACACCTTTTCCTTTTTTGACTCTCACAACAGCTGAGCCTTTGGTGGTAAAACTGGAAAGAGCCCTGGACTTTGAGTCTCAGAATCTTTGAGTCCCAGGATCCCTGGGTGGCTCAGAGGTTTAATGCCTGCCTTCCGCCCAGGGTGTGATCCTGGGGTCCTGGGATCCAGTCCCACATCAGGCTCCCTCCATGGAGCCTGCTTCTCCCTCTGCCTGTGTCTCTGCCTCTCTCTCTCTCTCTGTCTCTCTCTCTCTCATGAATGAATAAGTAAAATCTTTTTTTAAAAAAAGGAGCTTTGAGTCCCTGGGCATCTGACTACCTGTGAACCTTGAGCAAGCTACATGAGCTTCTCTTCAGTAAGACGCTTAAGTCTTCTCAACCCAATTTGAAAACCAAATGAGATGGTGCATTTAAAAATAATAAATCATGAAAACAGGATTTCAAATACTCCCTCTCAGCAGCACTCTTCACAGTGGCCAAAAGGCGGAAACAATCTCAATGACCATCAATGGATGAACAGATAAACATGGGTGACAGGTATTAAGGAGGGCACATGATGAGATAAGCATTGGGTGTTATACTATATGTTGGCCAACTGAATTTAAATAAAATTCTAAAACCATAAATAAAATGTGTGACACACGCATGAAATGGAATATTATTCCCCTATAAAAAGGAATGAAGTATTGATACGTGAGTCAGCATCACATACGTGAGTGAGCATCACACTATGCTAAGTGAAAGAAGCCAGACATAAAAAGACACATACTGTGACAATTCCATTTCTATGAAATATCCAGGATAGGTCAAACTCTACAGACAAAACATAGATTTGTGATAGCAAGGAGCTAAGGGGAGGTGGGAATAGGGAGTAGCTGTTTAATGGGTATGGGTTTTCTTTGAGAAGATAAAAATGTTTTGGAACGACATAGAGGTGGTGGTTGCACAGCCTCATTAAAGCACAAAATAGTACTGAATTGATCGCTTTAAAATGTTATGTCATAGGAATTTTACCTCAGTTAAGAAAACAAATTACAAAGCACATGAAAGCCACAGTTAGTATATCCCAGAAACAAAACAGTCTCAAGAGGAAGAAGTGACTTATGAAAGGCCAAAAAGTTAAAAAACAAACATAAGCAAATTGAAACAAAACAAATCACGGAAATCTACTCTAGGACTAAAATCCTGGACTTCTGATGGGCCAGAGGGATCTATATTCCATTATTGCTATCCTGATCTGGATGTAGGAAAAGAGGTCGAAGCTTTTGAGAGGTTGAGAGGTCCCCATTCTTCACCTGGAATTTCGGTCACCTCGCAAGCCCTGTTGCCAAATCTAGTGTCCAGAGCGCACTTGCAGCCACCTCTTCTCCTTATTAATTCACACGGATACTAAGTTAAAATGATAATCTGGCCTAAAAAAATGGGGTCTTTGGGAAACCAGAAGAGCTTCCCTCTTTATCTTGTCTAAAGAAAGAGAAGGTTCCTGAATGCCTTATAGTAAGGGAAGGAGATGGAGAGCTTTATCAAAAATGTACTCTCTTGGCCTCTACCCCATCCAGCTTTTTCAAAATCTGCATTTCACCAAGATTCCCAGGCAATTCGTGTGCATGTAAGAAGTTGAGACACACTGCCCTGGGGTTCCAGACTTGGGATGGTCTCTACTCACATGAAATGAGAGGATGCTGAAGATATAAACAATAAGCCATGTTGGGCCCTTTGGGCCATTTGTTCTGAATAGAAAATGTATTCTTTTTCATCATCTTCATCAACACTCACTGAAAAGCTTGGGAACAGTGGAGAAGGCACCTGGACGGTTCCCGGACTTATACCTAATTTTACAGATATTCCTAGCCCCCATTATGCTTCTGTACACCGGGAACAGTAATTCCACCTCTCTACTTTTCTAGTAATCTCCTCAATTCCCAAGTAAATGTCTACAAAGACATTATTAAATTATCAAACACCACAGTCAGTGGGAACTTTAGAGGTCATCTGGCTAGTGGTTCCTAAATGCTCTTCCATGGAACGGTTCGGAGTTGGCTACATTAGAATCACCCGGAGAGCATTTCAAAAAGGCACATTCCCAAGGGTATAAAATCAGCTCATTAAATCTGGGAAGAAGTTGTGCAAGATGTGTTTTTAAAAAGCTCTCCAGAAAAATAAAAATAAAAATAAAAATAAAAATAAAAATAAAAAAATAAAAATAAAAATAAAAAAAATAAAAAGCTCTCCAGGTGATTCCAATGCACAGTCAGAGTGGGAAACAGTCTGGCTCAGCCCGTGCAACCCCTCCACAATTTTGTCACCACCTCAGCTAAGTACCTTCAGGGACAAATACATTTCATTTCAGAGCTAACAGAACATCTCTTCCAGGGGCACCTGGGTCTGCCTTTGGCTCAGGTAATGATCTCAGGTTCCTGGGATCGCACCCCATGCCAGACTTCCCAGGGAGTCTGCTTCACTCTCTACCCCCCTCCCCTCCTGCTCGCTCTCTTTCTCTCTCTGTCAAATAAATAAATAAAAATTTTTTAAAAAGTAAAAGAAAAATCCCTTCCAAAGCATCGAGTCAATACCTGCCTTCCTATAATTTCTACCAATTGGTTCTGTCCTTCTGGACCCTACAGAACAATCTGAGTATGCTTCGGATGGAGACTCTCTCTTCATATCACGCGACAGCCCTTCAGATGTCTGTCTCCAGGCACTGTGTCCATCCCCGTCTTCTTCTGAATTTTACTTTTTGCCTTAAGGTCTATTTTGTCCATTAAGAATGAAGCTACCAACTTCTTTTTCTTTCCTCTTACCACTCAGCCTGTAATAATTTACATGTATTGTAATTGCATTTATCTCCTATAAGAAACATGGAACTAGATTTTTAAAAATTCAGTTCATAATTTATTTAAACTGGCAAATTTGGTCGAATTACAATACTTATTGTAATTACTTAGATATTTGGAGTTATTTCTGCCATATTGTTCTGTGTTTTCCTTCCTTTTCATTTTGTTTTCTTACCCTGAATTCTACTACACTGATATTAATAATATTCCTTATTACCTACCTACCCTCTTGCCCCCACTTCTATACATCCCTAGGTTTGGAAGTTGTCCCAGCTTTAGTGGTCATTCTGGAGAGGTCTTGTTTTTCAGTCAACAGGAACAGCTAACAAGATACAAACAATCCACTTTAGTTGTTATCCTTTTTTAATTTTTTTAATTTTTTAAAAGATTTTGTTTATTTATTAGAGAGCGTGAGAGCACGAGTAGAGGGAGGGCCAGGGGAGCGGGAGAAGCAGATTCCCAATGCAAGGATCATGACCTGAGTGGAAGAAAGATACTTAACCAACTGAGCTGCCCAGGTGCCTCCTCTTTAGTTGTTATTCTTAAAAAACTGACATGCATAGTTAATAGTCTACTCTGTCTCCTTAACAAATCAAGGAGCTTAGAACATTTTGACTCTGAATAATCCTCTCCTGCCTTCCATGTAGTTATTTCCAATATTTTAGATTCACCATGTTTGTATACCCCCGGTAAATTAGTGTTGTTGTTTTATGTCAATTCTTTCTTAAGATTGACTCAGATATTTCTCCACTTCCCACTGTCCTTCCTCTCAATTCTTTCTAAATTCAATTTCATCTTTCACTGAGGATCTGTTGGAAAATTCTTTGTGTTCATTTGAACACATTTCATTTTTCCCCTCACTCTTCTATGATAATTTAACTGTAGACACAGCTCTTGATTGGCACTTGGTTTCTCTTAGCACTTTGAAGATCATTCACTGTCTCCTGGGTTTTATTGTTCTTGTAAAGAAGTCGGTGACAGTCAAAATGCAGTTCCTTTTTAGATCACCTCTCTTTTTTTCCCCTGAATTCATTGAAGATTTTTCTTTTGACTTTGGTATTTAGCAGTTTTATTATGATGCGTCTAGGATGCAAATTTTCTTTTTACACCTTCTGTTTGAAATGTATTGTACATATTTTATCTCAAGGTTTATTTCTTTTATTAATTCTGTAATATTATTATCATTATCCCATCAAATATTGTCTCTTCTCCAGTTGCATTATTGTCTCCTTAGGAAAGTCCGATTAGGTATATTTTTTACTTTCTTATTCTAAGCTCCATGTCTTTAAGTCTTTAAAAATATTATCCATCTTTTTCATCTCTTCATACTGCATTCCAGATAATTTTTCAGTTCCTTAATGTCTTTTATTGAGTATATAATCTAGTCTGTTTATTGAGTATATAATTTCAAAAGTTACATTTTTCTCTACTAAAAGTTCACATTTTTTCAGATTTTTCTTTTCTATTTTCATGCTCTCTTGCTCTCTTCTTATTCCTTCTTTTGTGTCTTCAATATTTTTTTAAATGCCAGTATACTTAACATACAATGTTATATTAGTTTCAGGTATACAATATAGTGATTCAACAATTCTATACATTACTCAGTGCTCACCAAGATGTACGTACTCTTAATCCCCTTCATCTATTTAATCCATCTCCCCACCCACCTCCCCTCTGATAAGCATCAGTTTGTTCTGATAGTTAAGAGTTTGGTTTTTTTGGCTTGGCTCTTTTTCCTTTGTTCCTTGATTCCACATATAAGTGAAATCATATTTGATATTTGTCTTTCTCTGATTTATTTCACTTAGCAGTATACTTTCTAGATCCATTCATGATGTTGCAAATAGCAAGATTTCATTCTTTTTATGGCTGAATAATATCCCATTGTGTGTGTATGTGTCTGTGCCACTTCTTTATCCATTCATGAATTGATGGAACTTGGGTTGCTTCCATATATTGGCTGTTATAAATAATGTTGCAATAGAGGTGCAATTATGTTTTTTATTTAGTGTTTTTGTATTCTTTGGATAAATGCCCAGTAGGGGAATTACTCGATCATACGGTAGTTCTATTTTTAATCTTTTGAGAAAACTCCATACTATTTTCCACAGTAGCTGCACCAGTTTGCATTCTCACCAACAGTGCACAAGGTTCTTTCTACCCCACATCCTCACCAACACTTGTTTCTTGTGGTTTTGATTTTACCCATTCCAGTGAGTGTGAGGTGATATCTCACTGTAGTTTTGATTTGCGTCTCCCTGATGCTGAGTGATCTTGAGCGTCTTTTCATGCATCTGTTGGTCATCTGGATGTCTTCTCTGGAGAAATGTCTGTTCATGTCTTCTGCTCACTTTTTAAAAGATTTTTTTATTTTCAAATAGTCTCTACAGCTAACATGAGACTTGAACTTACAAGCCTGAGATCAAGAGTCACAGGCTCTACCTATTGAACCAGCCAGGTACCCTTCTTCTGCCCATTTTTAAATGGGATTGCTCATGTGTGTGAGTGTGTGTGTGTCTGTGTGTGTGTGTGTTGAACTGTTTAAGTTCTTTACATATTTGGGATACCAATTCTTTATGGGATGTGTCATTTGCTAATATCTTCTCCCAAGTGGCAGGTTGCCTTTAGTTTTGTTTCCTTTACTGTGCAGAAGCTTTTAATTTTGATATAATCCCAGCAGTTTATTTTTGCTTCTGTTTCCCTTGCCTCAGGAGACATATGTAGGAAAATGTCTCCGTGGCAAATGGCAGAGAAATCACTCCCTATGTCCTCTTCTAGGATTTTTATGGCTTCAGGTCTCACATTCAGGCCCTTAATCCATTTTGAGTGTATTTCTGTGTATGGTGTAAGAAAGTGGTCCAGTTGCCTTCTTCCGCATGTAGCTGTCCGATTTTCCCAGCGCCTTTTTGAAGACACCGTCTTTTTCCCTTGCATGATCTCACCCCTTTACTGACGATTAATTGACCATATAATTGTGAGGTTATTTCTGGGCTCTCGATTCAATTCTGTGATCTGTGTGTCTATTTCTTTGCCAGTACCATACTGTTTTGATTATTTCAGCTTTATAGTATATCTTGAAATCTGGGTTTCTGATACCTACAGTTTTGTTCTTTTTCAGAATTGCTTTGGCTCTTTAGTCTTTGTAGTTCCATATATATTTTAGGATTATTTGTTCTAGTTCTGTGAAAAATGTTATTGGCATTTTGATAGGGATTGCATTAAATCTGTAGATTACTTTGGATACTATGGGCATTTTAACAATATTTGCTTTCCCAGTGTATGAGCATGGAATATTTTTCCATTTGTTTTTGTCATCTTCAATTCTTTTCATCAATGTTTATTATGTCTCAGTATGGTAAAAAAAACTCATTTGATAGTTTTGGTTTAAGATTTTATTTATTTATTCATGAGAGACAGAGAGAGAGAGAGAAAGAGGCAGAGACACAAGCAGAGGGAGAAGCAGGCTCCATGCAGGGAGCCCAATGTGGGGCTTGCTCCCAGGACTCCAGGACCAGGCCCTGGACTGAAGGCAGTGCTAAACCGCTGAGCCACCCGGACTGCCTTTATTTGATAGTTTTTAAGAGATCTTTTTATTATCTGACCTCTTGAGTGACTATCCTACCATTTTTCTGTTTGTTGATTTTCACACATATATTTTATAATTTTGTATTGTGAAGTCATCTTCAGTAGGTTTTCTCTAAGAAGTTTTGAAGGATGGAAAGATGGTCCTTCAAAAGAGAATTTTTGCTTTGGCTTCTGCCAGTTGGCCCACAAATATCACCAACTCCAGACTAAGTTTTTGTTTGTTTGTTTGTTTGTTTGTTTTTAGTTACCCGGTACCCATCTCAACAAGAGCACTCCTTAATCCTCATGACCTATTTCACTCATCCCCCTGACCCCTTCTTCTCTGGTAACCTCCCATAAGTTTGTTCTTTATAGTGAAGAGTCTGTTTCTTGGTTTATCCAAACTACTTTCATGTTAATTTCTTATCTTAAGGGTCCCTTTAATGAAATTAATGTAAATGAAGCCCTGAACCCGCACAAGAAGCAGATCTATCTTAAAGGAAAACTTTTTTTTTTTTTTTCCCTCATCTCAGCACAGGCTGAGATAGACAAGTTTTCTTGTGTTGATGAAGAGCTTTTCTTTTTCTAGTGCATTTGTTTTTGGAGGGTCCTTGATTTATGTAGAGATCTCAGTTCTAACTATTGCCTCATATAGGAGACTTTTCCTCCTGTCTCTGTGGTGATAACACCAAAGAAACTGGAGTACCAAAATGGGTGCTAGGGTAGCTATCATGCCAGCTCATTATCTTACTACTCTGTTGTTTTGTTTTGGAACCTTAGGTGTTTCCCTTTCTTTTTAAAAAAATTTTTTTTCAATTTATTCATGAGAGACACACAGAGAGAGAGGCAAAGACAGGCAGAGGGAGAAACAGGCTCCATGCAGGGAGCCTGACATGGGACTCGATCCCGGGTCCCCAGGATCACACCCCAGGCCGAAGACGGCGCTAAACTGCTGAGCCACTTGGGCTGCCCAGTATCTCTCTTTCTTTCTTGTGATATAATCTAGTCATTTAAAAGGATTTTTAAAATATTTTTAGGGATCCCTGGGTGGCACAGCGGTTTGGCGCCTGCCTTTGGCCCAGGGCGCGATCCTGAAGACCCGGGATGGAATCCCACATCGGGCTCCCGGTGCATGGAGCCTGCTTCTCCCTCTGCCTGTGTCTCTGCCTCTCTCTCATTCTCTCTCTCTCTGTGTGTGTGTGTGACTATCATAAATAAATAAAAATTTTAAAAAAATAAAATAAAATATTTTTAATTAGAATTTCTCAATATTTGTGGCAGGAAGGCTTTCAGTTCATCTAGCCTAAAATATTGATGAAAACAAAAGTACCCTAAGTGTTATCTGTATGCAGCATTTTATAATAGCTAAATGATAATTTGTCTCACCACAGATTTTCAACTGTATTCAATGACACTAATATTAAAAGGTGAAAAGCAATGCTTTGTTATACCCATAAAATGTTCATATGCAAAGTGGGGCTGTTAAATATAGATTGAGTCTGT
Source organism: Canis lupus familiaris (assembly GCF_011100685.1). Classification (NCBI taxonomy): domain Eukaryota; kingdom Metazoa; phylum Chordata; class Mammalia; order Carnivora; family Canidae; genus Canis; species Canis lupus. The sequence goes on along the minus strand of NC_049224.1, from coordinate 28,969,953 downwards.
AAATTAAACAATTATATATCTTTATATGGACACTATTTGCATATGTTCTCTAGTAAATGAAAATGAAACTCCAAAAATGAGTTTTCCTCTTCTGTGGTTACTAATTTCTTAGAAGTGAATACCTTCATGTTACACTAGGCATCTTAAGTTTTGAAAATAATAACAGTAGTATAATTCTTCAATGAAGATAGTAGAGAAGGGACGCCTGGGTGGCTCAGCAGTTGAGCGTCTGCCTTTGGCTCAGGGTATGATCTTGGTGTCTGGGATTGAGTCTTGCGTCAGGTTCCCTGCAGGGAGCCTGCTTCTCTCTCTGCCTGTGCTTCTGCCTCTCTCTGTGTCTCACATGAATACATAAATAAAATCTTAAAAAAAAAAAAAAAGTAAAATAGCAGGAAAAAAGGAACCAGAAACATAACACTGATCAAACACTGTAAATAGTTTTGATATAGGGCAGAGAGTTAGCCAATATGGTTATTTCCCTCAATTCCACCATTAACTTATTGCATAACCCAAGAGCAGCTTTCTTTTTTTTCTTTCTTTTTTTTTTTTTAAATTTTATTTATTTATTTATTTATTTATGATAGTCACAGAGAGAGAGAGAGAGGCAGAGACACAGGCAGAGGGAGAAGCAGGCTCCATGCACCGGGAGCCTGATGTGGGATTCGATCCCGGGTCTCCAGGATCGCGCCCTGGGCCAAAGGCAGGCGCCAAACCGCTGCGCCACCCAGGGATCCCTTTCTTTTTTTTTCTTAATGGCTGTCTGTCCATCTGTAATTTATAGCTTTGCCAATGATTATCCATGATCTAGGGAGAGCTTCTAAGGCCATGGGGCTCCATGTGCTCATCAATAGGAGTAAGTGGCACTACCTGGTCAAGGTATCTTCATATCTAAACCCCATGGTTATAAATCCTGGGTAAGAGACACTTGTGGAAAATACAAGTCCCTTTTTTTTTTTTTTTAGAATGTGTAAAGTTGAGTGTAAATTCAGTGTAAGTTGAGTGGGGATATTTTATGTGGAGCCGCTTTATTTATCCACAAGTACATTAATAGCTATAAATATGATTATATGTGAAGATTTGATGACAAAAAATTATAAGAGCACAGAAAAAGGAATCAGAAAACCTAGGCTCTGATCAGACAATCCCTCTAAAAAGTTTAGATTTAGCCTCCAATAAAAAGCTAATACCAAAATGTATTCTATCTCTACTCAGTAAATATCACCTTCAAAACTCCCATGCTGTGAGAACTGTACATCTTGGTCTGTGAATGCTATATTCCATATCAAGCCCAAGATCTTCTTGCCTTCAAAGCATTCTAAACTGCACTCACTCTGCATTTCTCACTTTTCTTATAAGTATCGATGTCAAGATCTCAAAAGGACATGAACTATAAAATAAATATCTATGAGTCCATATTGACATAAATAAATGATTGAATACTTAAGTAAATGGGAGAGACAAATTTCCTTATAACAATTTATATAGGTACTCCTCCCTAGGAGTGTGGGATGGACTTAGTGACTTGTTTCCAAAGAATAGAGTATGGAAAGTGTTGGGGAGAGACTTTACAGTGGAGAAGGCTGGCAAACACCACCTCAGTCAAGTGATTGAGGTTAACCTCTCCAGAGATAAGTCATGATGATAGCATGTACCTCCTGATGTGATGTGATGGAAATTCCTCCCCTATGACATACTGTCTCCAAACTCCAGTCTAATCATGATAAAAATGTTAGATAAACCCAAATTGAAAGACATTCTACAAAATAGTTAACCAGTACCCCCTCAAAGCTCTCAAGGTTGAAAAACAGGGAAGACTAAGAGACTGTTGTATATCAGAGGAAACCAAGGAGACATGATCACTTAACACAATGTGGAATCCTGGAAGGAATCTTGGAAATTAAAAAGGGACATTAGTGGAAAAGCTAGTGAAATCCAAATACAGTCTGGAGTTTGTGAATAAAATTGTACTGATGTTGGTTTCTTAGTTTTGGCAAATGTATCACTGGTATATAAGATGCTACTGTTGGGGAAAGCGGATGATGGGAACTCTCTGTATTATCCTTGTGGCTTTTCTTTAAATCTAAATTTATCCAAAATAAAAAGTTTATTAAAGAAACAATGACCCAAAAGAGTTGAAAATAGATAACTCAAATACTTACATGTGAATGTTCATAAAAGCACTATTCATAATAACCAAAAGGTAGAAACAACCCAAGTGTCCATCCATGGATGAATGGATAAACAGATTGTGGTATATGCATACAATAGAATATTATTCAGGGTTGCCTGGGTGGCTCAGTGGTCTGCCTTTGACTCAGGGCGTGATACCAGAGTCCCGGGATTGGGTCCCACATTGGGCTTCCTGCATGGAGCCTGCTTCTCCCTCTGCCTATGTCTTTGCCTCTCTCTCTGTATCTCTTGTGAATAAATAAATAAAAAACCTTTAAAAAAATAGAATATTATTCAGCCACAAAAAGAATGAAATACTAATGCGTGCTACATCATGGAATAACATAAATAACATTATTCTAAATAAAAGAAGCCAGACATGAAAGGTCACATATTTTATTATTACAATTATATGAAATATCCAGAATAAGTCAATCCATAGAGACAGAAACTGGGCTGAGAAGATGAAAAAAGGGGAGTACATGTTTAATGGATATGGGTTTTCTTTTGAGGAAACAAAAATGTTTTGGAACTAGAGGTAGTGATTGTACAACACTGTGAATGTACTAAGTGACACTGAATTGCTCAGTTTAAAATAGTCAATTTTATATTATGTGCATGTCACCTCAATAATAAAAAGGAAATATAATCTAAGTGTTGAGCTTAATGACAGCCTCAGTGAAAAGACAGAGTAAGGGAAAATAGATCTAGAGTAACAGATGGACCAACCATCCTCCAAAAGAATCCTTAGCAGGGAACTACAAAAATGAGTAGGAGCTAGGACTCTTCAGACAGGAGATGAAGAAGCTGTCATCTAGAAAAAGAGATATCAAAGAACTTAAGACTATATTTCCAGGAATGTTACGTGGATTTTGATATCAAAAGAAAACTCTCAATTAAGTCAGGAACAAGTCTTAATTTTTAATGTTCTTCAGTTTTTCTCATAACATATTTTTCCAATGATCAAGAGCAAGATTCTCCACATCTAGAAGATAAACTCCACAAGGGAGATCATCTCTATCTTTTTGCACTGAATCCTTAGAGCCTAGCACAATGCCTGGTATACCCTGGTAGACTCTTAGTAAAAATTGGTTAAATTTATGGATTTTGAAAAATGTGGGATATACTTTTGGTAAAAATTAGTAATAAAAGATTTCTGTTTTTTTTTTTTACAGACATTGCCACTATAAAAACTAATGTGATATTGTTACTGTGTATTATTATTTACCAATATACATATATTTAAATCTTAATGAACTCCTCTGATGCAATGGGAAGTTTCTGATAACAGTTTAAGACTATCATAAACCAACCTGTATGCTTTATTTAACTTAAGCATGGGCAAAACAACTTGTTCCTAAACTCATTCATTCACATGGTTGAAATTCCCCATCCTTTATCAGTATCCCTACATCTTTGCCCATATTTACCAATACAGTAGCTAGAATTTTTTTAAAAGATTTTATTTATTTATTCATGAGAGACACACAGAGAGAGGGAGGCAGAGACACAAGCAGAGGGAACAGCAGGCTCCATGCAGGGAGCCCGATGTGGGACTCGATCCCAGGACTCCAGGATCACGCTCTGGGCCGAAGGCAGGCACCAAACCACTGAGCCACCCAGGGATCCCCCAGTAGCTAGAATTTTTTAAAAATATTTTATTTATTTGAGAGAGAGAGAGAAAGAGCATACAAGTTGTTGGGGGGGGGCGCTGCAGAGGGAGAGTGAGAAGCAAGCTCCCCACTGAGACGCTGCCTGATGCTGGGCTTGATCCCAGAACCTTGGGATCATAACCTGAGCCAAAGGCAGATGCTTAAATGACTGAACCACCCAGGTTCCCTAGTAGCTAGAATTTTTAAACATAGGCCCTTTGAGCTAAAAAATGAGGATAGAGAACTATCTGGATCTCGAGGAAGCCATTTTTTAATATTATAATTCTACTTGTAATCATTTATGCAACAGTAACTATGAACAACAGCCAGTCATTCCCTTCAGTGATTTATATAGTAACACTGCATCTAGAGGAGACATGTTAAGCTAACCTGCAAAGTTTAAAAATTAAAGTATATAAAGGCCAAAATTTTCCTTTATGTAAGAGCATTTTGTAGAATAATGATGTACTTAAAGGGCAGGCTCTACAAACTGCTGGAGTTTATTTCTCTGTTTCATCCCTCACAGATCCCTGTGATCTCTGGTGAGAGATTCCTTTAGGACTCCTTTTAGTCTCATGTCTTCAGCTATCAAGAAGGGTGACAACAGTACTGACCTGACAGACTGCTTCTAAGGACTGCTTGAGCTGATTTATCTAAAGCTTCCAGAACAGGATGGTCAACTCATGTCAGTCATTATTATTATGATCACCAAACATTACCATGTAATATTGTGATCATAAAATGAAAAAGAGGTCTTTTAAAACTATTTCCTCAAAGAACAAAGATTTCCCTCAGAAACAGATAAGTTGCATAATGCTGTTACATTCTTGAACAAAAGCTCTCCTGCCAGCTTATGCATATGTTCTAGAAGGAATACTATTGAGGATTTGAAGAAGAAAGAGGAGTCAATGCAAAAAGTAAAACTATAATGGTGGATGAGACATACCCTTCTTTTTTAGGTTTTATAGCGGCCAAGTATCTCAGCCCCAGTAATTAACCCAAAGGATATACATTCTAAAATATCATTCAAATATTATTCCATTTAGAATTTTCAAAATATACGTTTGGGGGCCGTAGAACATACTGGTTTCTTTCTGAGATAAATGAAAAATTAATTCCTAAATTATATGATTTATTTTAAAATTATAATAACTTGAAACATTATCAGTAACATAGGTTTATAGAAATAGTTGTTCATAAATAAATACTATACAAGTCAGGAAACCAGGCACAGATGAATTTATAGAAATAACTAAGTTATTAAGATGTAAGTGCTTTAGAAAGAATAATCTGAAAAAAACTTCTGTTAGCTGGAGAGAGGAAATTTGCTGTCTAAATGAGATCTAGAACTGGAAACCAGTCAGCAAGTTCCCTTTCCCCAGTTCCACCATTTGTCATGCAGCCCAAGACAAAGTTCTCAATTTCATTATGGCTCTGTCTCTATCTAAATATTTGCCACTTATACCCATTAATAGAGATGCTGTGAGGATTCAAGAGATAATATTAGTTAAGAATCCTGATATGCACGTAAACACAAAACCTTATCCCTGGTAAATAAGATGGTTACCCTGGCAGGCTCTGTTAAATATGTTTGGTGCTTGCCAATGGCGATGGTAAGAAGGATAAGCCAAACGAGCAGCTCCTACATGACCTTGGTCCAGATTTGGGAGTGGCCAAAGTGAGATGGGCAAAGCCAAATGGTAGTCCTATATATGGGGTGCCTAAGGGTCTCCGATGAGAACGAGGCTCCAAAGTTGCCTCTGTCTCCAGGTGTCGGGACAGTTGGAGGTCAGTAAAAGATTCGTTCAGCACTGGACAGCTCCCGGCTCAATGGAGTCCACCTGCGAGCGAAGAATGTCCTTTCTCACAACCTTTCCTGAGAGAAACTGAAGACTGTCAACAATGGCCTTTGTTCACTCTTCCAGAAGAGCAAAACTGAAAATACATTAAGCACTTCAAGCCCTTCTTAATTACCGAAAATAACAAAAACAGCAATGGAGATTTGATTTTTAATCACCCACATGCAAGCATTTAAAAGCAATGACTTTTTTTTTTTTAATTTAAATGTGTTCCTCCAGTGCTGTGCATGGAAAAAAAGAAAACTTCATTTTTTTGTCTATGCCTTTTGGTTTTACAGGGACAAAATGCAGAATAAACTTCCTTAATTTTCACTTCAGTGTTTGCAGCTTAGGATTCCATTAATATATCCTTTCCCTCGGTTGTGCAGGGTCCTCGTTTGCAGTCAGTTCATTCCACACTGATGTATATTTCATTGCCCAAGGCTTAATTTTGATTTATTGTCCATCCATAAATTAGAAAAATATGCTCTGGAATTCCATCCCGCTGAAAAGCTGTGCCTGATGTCAGGGGACTGGGTGATATTTAAGATGTCAGAAATACATATTGGATTAGTGTGCTTTGTTTCCCCACAACAGCAGGTGTTTAATCATAGCTGATGGCTGAAGTTAAATGCATTAGGACAGCAGCAGCCAAGAAGATGGAGTTTTTCTAAACCATACAAACTCCAGGATAAATAACTCAAAACTAATTGTGTGTCCACATCTTAGATACATTTTTATTTACTTAATACATTAAACAATGAAAATAGCCTCTGGCACTTAACTTCATGTTTAGGAGGCTGTACAAATATTTTATATTAGTGAAGTGTTGGCTGTTTAAACATAATTACTATTTCCCTTACTGGCCCTCTGGCGGCTTTATGTAAAATATTTCTTAAAGCAGAAAAGAATAAAGGCTGAAATCTCCCAGTAATTCAATGATAAGAAATTTTTAGGGTTTGCTTTTTCTTCATAATATAATTTGAATGCTTATATCTGTCCACATGCCCATTTTTTCCACCATCCAAATGATGCTCAGTATACCCACCAACCGGGCATTCCCCCTTCGTCTTCTTTGTAAAGTACAGGATCTCTTTGCCATTATGTTTATATTAATTAGAGTTCTGTGTGTATAGAAAAATGATCAAGCTTGGTCTGGAGCAATTTAACTGGAGGCTGGAGAGGAGATGCTTAGGAGAGCAAACATTTTCAAGGTGCAACCGGTGACCTGTAACAAGCCAGAGAGATTCATGGCGAGAATCGTATATTTTGACACAACAGTGATTTGATTAAAAGAGAAAGTAATGGGTTTAAACAGTCACTATGAGGATGTAGCCAGACTTTGGTAGCTTTTTGCAATTTACTTTACAAACCAGTGAGAGAGCAAGAGAGAGAACCTTTGCTGCTGGAAAAGGCCACTTGAATTCAGAAACAAATATAAACAAATATTGAGTGGTTGAAACTAGTTTTTTGCCTATTCTTCCCCCCCCCCCCCCTTAAACACACATCTATGGCAAAGACAGGATAATACAAACAAAGGGTTGCACAAGGGGAGGTGGGTGGGGGGATGGGGTATCTGGGTTGATGGGCATTGAGGAGAGCACTTGAGGGGATGAGCACTGGGTGTTATACTATATGTTGGCAAATTGAATTTAAATTTTAAAATGTAAAAAAAAAGGAAAAGAGAATACTGAGGTTACTTTGAGAATGGAAATAGAACTAGATTTAATTTTTCTTGGATATTTTTAAACGAATTAATTTTGAGGTCAGACAACTGAATCAGTCTGAAAAGAAAAGGAAAAAATGCAAGCCTCTGCATTAAAAAAATAGATTTTATTTATTTGAGAGAGAGAGCATGAGTGGGGTGGAGAGGGAGGGGGAGAGAGAGAAGTAGACTCCCTGCTGAGCAGGGAGCCTGACTTGGGGCTCAAATCAAGGACCCTGGGATCATGATATGAGTTGAAGGCAGGTGCTTAACCAACTGAGCCACCCAGGTGCCCAGAAAATCTCTGCATCTTGACAAAAATAAAAATTTGTATTAGAAAACTGAAATAGTTAATTTATTTCACTTAGATAAGCAGTATATCCCCAAGAATAGCTAACATACCTAAGTTCAATGTAGCATCAAATTTAATTCTAATATAGTGGTTGAGAATAGTGCAGTGTGGTTTGAATTAAATAGCTTTAAAAAGAGGATTAATGAAACCTTGTTCACTAAAAAAGTGCAAGTCACAAAACATTCTAATAGTATGATCCTATTAACATATGAATATAAGAAAAAACAAAACGAAAGAAATCCTATTCTATATATGTGCACATTTCCATGAATAATTATATCACCACAGAAGAGCATCTGAAAGCAAATTGAGAACAGTAGTTGTCCCTGAGGAGATTTTGATTTTTTACTCCATATACTTTTGTGTTGTTTGATTTTATTTAAAATGATAACTTCTTAAGATGTAACTTATGTAAATTAATAACTAAACAATCTCAGTAAAGCTCTGTTTTTAAGGGAAAAAAGAGAGCTATTCCCTATTCTGATACAAATATTCTGTCTGAATAAGATCAGTTGTGATTATTACTTAGTAATTATGCGTTAAATGAAATAGTCATTGAATGTTGTTAAAAGGTAAATCCTTTGAAGAAAAAGTCTTGGAGCACCTGGGTGGCTCAGTGGTTGGGCATCTGCCTTCGGCTCAGGTTGTGATCCCGAGATACTGGGATTGAATCCCACATTGGGCTCCCTGCAAGGAGCCTGCTTCTCCCTCTGCCTCTGTCTCCGCCTCTGTCTGTGTCTCTCATGAATAAATAAATTTTTTAAAATCTTTAAAAAAATTTTTTTTGAAAAGCTTAAAAATTACAGCCTAAGGAGGTAGGTGGGGGGATGAGCTAAATGGGGGATGAGCACTCAGGAGGGGACTTGCATCAATGAGCACTAGGTGTTGTACATAAGTGATGAATCACTAAACTCTACTCCTGAAACCAACATTACATTATATATTAACTAACTAGAACTTAAATTAAAACTTTAAAAAAGGGATCCCTGGGTGGCGCAGCGGTTTGGCGCCTGCATTTGGCCCAGGGCGCGATCCTGGAGACCCGGAATCGAATCCCACGTCGGGCTCCCGGTGCATGGAGCCTGCTTCTCCCTCTGCCTATGTCTCTGCCTCTCTCTCTCTGTGACTATCATAAATAAATAAAATTAAAAAAATAAAATCTTTAAAAAAAATTTAAAAAATTACAGTCCTGGGGCACCACTCTGGCTCAGTCATTAGAGCATGGGGCTCTTGATCTTGGGGGTGTGAGTTCAAGCTCCATATTGGAGATAGAGATTACTTAAAAATAAAATATTTAAAAAAAAATAAATTACAGTCTCAATGAGGTGTCCACATGGAGTAATCTCACTGATACTTTCATGTTCTCTCTGGAAGCTCATTTGTTCCCACCCCACCCTCAGCCTCAATGGCCCTGGTAAAGTGGCTGCTTCAACTACTAAGCATTTGTTATTACACTAGGCATTTCACATCCCAAAAAACAATACCAAAAATAAAAATAAAACAAGGGTACGAATACTGCTCTTTGTCCCAGATTTTCTAATAATAATATTTCCTTGGTAAAATGTTATGTTTTTCTGATATTTAAAGTGATATTTTGATGCTTTTGTTTTTTTAAAAGAAGGTTGTAAAATGGATTTCTCATTTATTACAATAATTTTCATACCAATTACTATCTTTCCCTGTTTTGCATCTGATATCCTGAAGTTCTTCAACTAATTTATCTCAAAGAGTGTCATATTCTTGGGGAAAAAGAACATGTGGGGCATTATGACTCTCACTCCAAATTGTATCATATTCTTTCTCATATTTTTAGCCTGGATGTTGCAGGTCAGCTCCCCCCCGCCTCCCCCCCAGGAAAGAGACTCTGGTAGGGGTTTATTGGAGAGTGTTCTTAGAGTCCCACTGATGGGAGAAAAAAGGCAACAGGAGTGGAGGGAGGGAGGTGCTATGCCATCACCATAAAGGCTTCAGCTGATCCACCAGGAGCTCTGGGGCTTGGTGGTCCTGCAAGGTCATTCTGCCTTTGTACCTCACACTGACTAGTTGTCTGACACAGGCTGACCCTAGAGGGGAGTGTAACTTCAGGCAATGCAACACCCTTTACACTCCATATCCACCAGATTGAGTTTCCAAGTCTCATTATCTTCATTTTCATCTACAAACCCCTCCCCCAACAGTATTCATTAAACAGTGGCTACAGCCCTCTCTAAAACAAAAGAAAGGAGCAACATCACTGAGGAAAAGCATTAAAAAACAATTCCAAGGCATTTTTGGTAAATGAGGCTCAAAGTAGAAGGGTGGAAAACATTCCATTGTGTCAAGGAAGCAGCAAAGCAGAGAGAATGATATAATGAGCGCCCCTGAAACTTTGTTTCCCAATGTTCTTGATTCTTACCGCAGGACTATTTTTCTGCTTTGTTTCTTGTATTTGTATCAAAAATAATTAATGACACATTTTAGGAATGGGTCTGGAGACTATTAACTGGAATTTTCTATTATGTATGCAGTAGAATGGCTCATATATACATTATATCAAGTACCTGATATTTTGGTCTGAAAGACAAAAGTAAAGAACATCGAGTACCCATGACTGTTTCCCTGGTTTTTTGTTTGAAGGAAACCTGGTTCTAAGGGGAGCTGGCGCAAAGTGGATTTGCAGAGCAAATGGGTAAAGTGGACCTTACCAAATGCTCAGGGACCACGGAGGCCACCTTCTGAACTGGGAAGAGTGTTATCGACTTGTCCTCATCAATATGACAACTTGAACTTAACTCTGACTTAGCAGCACAGAAATGGAATGGGCATATTTTGAAGCAAATGACATTAATTAAGTCTAGGTATCTGGGAAGGAGAAAATACAAATGTTTTAAAGAGCTTCTTCACAGGAATACTTATTTAACCTCTGGTTGCCAAAATAGAAAACATGTCTAGAGAAGAAAAAGCTCGCCATATTATGTTTCCCTAATACATCACACAGGAAATAAGATTCCACAAGCTTTATCCAAATAGCAGTCCTCCTCCAGATACACTCTAAGGAAATCCAAATCCTGCTTGTTCTGATGCATAAGAAAATGAAGATACGCAAAGTACATATCTGTTTCTAAATATCTCCACGATATTTTTTAAAAGATTTATTTATTTATTTTAGAAAGAGAGAGAGCGCACAGGAGAGCATTAAAGTAGGGGGAGGGGCAGAGAGAGAGAATCTTAAGCAGACTCTCTGCTGAGCCTGGAGTCCTACACCCATGAGGTCTTACGACCCATGACATTATGACCTGAGCCAAAACCAAGAGTCGGATGCTCAACCAACTGAGCCACCCAGGTGCCCCTAAGCATCTCCACAACATTAACACCCCAACACATGTGTTTATATCCGTATAAAAAGTCTGACAGTACAAAAGATAAGCACATTCTGAGGGGTAAAAATAATGGAGCTAATTGTCTACAATCCTTGCAAGATCTAGGATTATTAAACACCTGACCTATATTAGCTATTATTATTAGGATCACTCACTCTTGGACTTGAAATTTGACCCTTCATTATTGGTTTCTTTAAAGTTTAACCCTTGACGATAGTTTGTGTTGTAAGAGTAAATGTGGAAGTATATAAGGAGAGATAGGAGACAAGGGGTGGGGGGAATACACAAAACAGCAAGAACAACAAACTATTACAATGGAACGTCCCAATAATAATAGTAATAGCTAAAATAGGTGGTGCTTTCTGAGATTTCCTTCTCAGAGTTTCACATGTATTACTTAATAATCAGAGTAATAACCCTAAGAAGTTGAACTGCCATCTTCTCCACTTCTACAGATGAGGAAATTGAGGCTTGGAAAGGCTAAATATCTATGCAGCATGGATAGGAAGTGGTACCAACGAAACCATAGCTCAAGCAGGCCACTTCTGCGTAAGAGAGCAGCTTGCACTTCTGTGTAAGACCCTATATGTCTACAGACTCTTGAAGGTTAGGGCTGCAAGAGACTTTCAAGATCCAGAGACCATCCTGCCCAAGCCTCTCCCACTACTGGCAAGGAAACTGAGGCCCAGAGCAAAACACAGGGTAGCTCTACATCACTTTTGTGTTCATGTGCATTATCTCCCGCAAAGATATGTAATTACATGATAAATGATACTGTGGTCTGCAATATTTCTATTTGCTCTGGCAATAAATCATGAGGACATTGAAATGTCCTGGGTTATCTAACCAGACCTACAATCTTTACTTTCATGTGGATTGCTGGCCAGAAGAAAACATATTGGATCCTTGGATTCCCTTGAATAGTGTTTCTGAGGATCAGCTGAATCAGGGCCCAATTTTCCCTGGACTTCTGATACATAAATAAGATCTGGTTCTGCATAACAGAGCAACTTGCACTTGTGTATAAGACCCTAGCTGTGACAACGAGAGCAGCCCCCAATATCTGGAACTGAGAAGATTCAGGAATGCTATAAAGTCTGGGATTGATTTTCAGGAAGATCCTTGGAATTCCTAGGGGCCACCGCACCAATATGGCCCTTGTCTTGTATTCATGGGCTTGGAGCTATCTGAGAGCAGGGACTCAGTTTAAGGATGAGGACACCGTCAACAATTTTTTTTTTTTTTTTTTTTTTTACTTCAGGAGAAGGAACATTTAAAGATCTATCATTTCTTCAATGTGGAGCTGGATTTTCCCTATACCCTACTTGATATTACAAAGAATGTACCTCAAGCCAATGATTTCTGCTCTTTCCTACTTTGTCAGAAAATATAAGTGGCTTGACAGTCTCCATTCAAAGTCTGAAAAGCATCTGCATATACTAAATAAATCAGGTTTTCCTTATTCTTCTCTTATCATTCTCCAAAGAATCATCATAGATCTATTCAGAAAACACTGATTCATAGTAGGCTGGAGGAATTTCCTTTAGTAACTGAATTATAGTCACCCAGTGGTTTGGTGACAGATTCTGTACTACAATTTAAGTATTCTGAGTCCAACATTTTACATCCTGAAAACAGGCCAAACTGGCCTCTTAGGCTTCATTGTTTTGGGATCATTCCCTGTTGTTAAGTTTTCAAACGTCTGCCCTCTGTTCCCGGAACACCTTGTGCTTTGTTCAGGGCCAAGGTGTTGAAAGTTGTCACACCATCATTCCTGTCTTGGAAAAGCCCCCAGATCTCTCTGCTCACCTTCTCTTGTCTTCCTAAATGAGAACTAAAGCATGGGATCCTGTGATGTCATTTTGCATTGCTCAAGTTTATGTCTTCTTAAACAGACACAGAGTGTTACATGGTGAAACAATCCTATGCTGTGAAAATAGGCCGCCCTGTGTTTGGATAAGACATTTCACCTCTCTGGGCATTTCTCATCTCTAAAATGGAAATAATGATTCCCACTTCGTAGGACTGCTGTAAAGCCTAATGACACCAATATACATCATTTGGCATATACTAGGTGCCCAATAACTGGTAGCCACCATCGCTGTCAATCTTCTAAAAGATAAGGATTATTCCAGTGAAGATGTTCTGTGTAATACTCATCATAAGAGGACAGAAGAGCAGGTACCAATGGTAAACCCAACTTTAGCTGAACCTTCCTCAGGCTGTGGACAAATATCCAAGGGCAGCCGCTCCACCTGGGTCTCCAGAAAAGGTCCAACTAGTCCAGAGGTGATAACATCAGGGGAAGGGAAAGAGAAGTAAGGAACTCCAGATGAGGAGCTGGCCTCCCCACAGCCCCAGCACACCTGGCCTCCAAACCAGAGATGAATCAAGATGGCCTGTCTCCCACCTCTCTCAGCCTCCTTGCCCTGCTTTCCAGCAGGACCAATGCTACATGCCAAAGTGCTCTAAATCACTTCAGGACCTTCAAAGCCAGCAGCTCAAGAACTCGTCACCCTTTTCCACGTGTAATTTTTACACATATACAAGGATATTTTTTAAAGCGAGCTACTAAATGAATCCGATAGTCCTATCACTACTACAGTGATAATATTTTTAAAAGGACTGCAAAGGCTTTAGCTTGGCAGCCCGCTTAGGTAAAGCTGTGTTGAAGACTCTCTGTTGCTTGTTTTTATTCACTTTACCTCAGAATAAATATAGGCTAACACTCATTCCTAACAAGAAATTAGGAAACACGTGTAGAAAACTGTGCAATATGAAAAGACCAGCACAAAACCTAGAAGATACAGAAGGGAACATGGAAACTGAAAACAATTATGTTAGAATGGTAAGGCATGTGGGAAATTTCTTTCTTCTAAAAATTATTTTAATTTGGAGTATTATTTCTAGGATTAACAAAATTCCCACATTGAGAGTAGGGAACACCAATCTTCTAAGGGATCCTTAAAATTAATGTCAAACTTTTCTAACAACAAAAAAAATGAACAGTCTTATTTCTTTAGTTCTAAATATGTGGTGATATACACACTTACATAATACAGTCATTAATGCACACATTAGAAAAAGTTAACATTTATATGGTATTATTACTAATGATGCAGCATTCATTTTTCTCTTTATAATAATTAATTCTAGTATTCTGACTTGCAAATCACACAAAATTGGAAGGGAAAGCTTATCGATTCAAAGATAAGAGTCGTATCCCAAAACTCTAGACAGCCTGGAAAGAAGGATCAGCTCCAACAAGAAGGCATTTAACAGGTATTAATGTAATGTCCTATAGTCGGATACAAAAAATTACCTGCCAAAGTACAGAGGTGAAACATCTTACCAAGAACAAGGAGACTGGGGATCCCTGGGTGGCGCAGCGGTTTGGCGCCTGCCTTTGGCCCAGGGCACGATCCTGGAGACCCGGGATCGAATCCCACATCGGACTCCCGGTGCATGGAGCCTGCTTCTCTCTCTGCCTGTGTCTCTGCCTCTCTCTCTCTGTGACTATCATAAATAAATAAAAATTAAAAAGAAAAAAAAAAAAGAACAAGGAGACTGGATTTAGGGCGTTTATTGTCTACAACCTCAGGAGAGGTGACCAATATGCTGAAGCTACCCTAAAAGCTAAGGTAATTTTAGGGCCACTTTGAGGACAAGGAAGGCACCGAGTCTCCTGCAGAGTCCCTAAATGAAACCCAAACTGGAATACAGTACTCGGAAACTTGGACAACCTGTCACTAAAGGGTTCACTCGGAGGCAAAGTTCTTTCCCAGTCTATGACTCTAATCGCCCAATTCCCACTGTCAACCAAGGGTTCATAATCCAGGATACACGGATTCTATAGAGTTGTGAATGGGTTATTGCTGCAAACATTCTAGCAGCACATGCAAACTGGTTTGTTCCCTATGAAATAATAATGCATTAAAAGACTAATGCTCTAGATGGGTGTGTCTCAAAGGGAGTCACGCTATTGCCCAGAAGACAGGGCACTGCCGCCCGAAGAATTGTCTGAGCCCTCCACCTGCCAAACAACTTCAGATGTTCAGATTTGGACTTGGACAGTAGACGAACGTCCGTGAACGTGAGAAAACCTTTGGTAATTGTCTTCACCTCCATTCTACGTATAGACATAAGGTATTTTCACGTAGTTTTAACATACACGAATTTTCCGCATGTACAACTACTTCGTGCGCTGTTTTGTCTGCCACTTTGCCAAGTATACTTCACGTCTTTGGAAGATCATGTTATCAACAGCAGAGCAGCTGGTGGGTTTGGAGTTTCCTCAAAATACCTCCAACCCTCCACGTCCTCCGGATGGCTCTGCGTGGAGGAGCAAATATACTTCTTTAGCCCTTATTTCAAAAAGGCTCCGTCCCCTCAGCACCTCCCCACGGTCTCGCTCCCCCCACCCCCCTCACCCCTATTCCCTCCCCTCACCTCCCACCCCCCCAGCACAGGCTCAGTCCCATCCTACCCCCTCAGCCCTACCCCCACCCCTACCCCCCAGCCCTGCCCCCTGCCCCCCACCCCCCACCCCCCCACAGGCTCGCTCCCTCCACCTCCCACCCCCACCCCTCAGCACAGGCTGTCCTACCCCTCCTACCCCTCCGCACCTCTACCCTCCAGCCCTCCCCCCCGCCCCCCAACAGGCTCGCTCCCCCCACCTCCCACCTCCCACCCCTCAGCACAGGCTCAGTCCCACCCTAACCCCCAGCCCTCCCCCCACCCCTACCCCCCCCAGCCCTCCCCTCGCCCCCCCACAGGCTCTCTCCCCCCCACCTCCCACCTCCCACCCCTCAGCACAGGCTCAGTCCCACCCTAACCCCCAGCCCTCCCCCCACCCCTACCCCCCCCAGCCCTCCCCCCACCCCCACCCCTCAGCACAGGCTCAGTCCTACCCCTCCCCCCACCCCCCGCCCCTCGCGCGGGCTCGCTCCCGCCCCCCACCGGGTCCCCCACCGGGTCCCCCCCACCGGGTCCCCCCGACCGGGTCCCCCCACCCCCGCCCCGCGGAGGCCCGGCCCGGAGCTTCCGGCGCTCGCTCGCGGCCCAAGTCGAGGCCCGGCCGCCCCGCGCCGCCACCTGCCCTCCGGCTTCGGGCGCTGTGGCCCCCGACTTCCTGTTATTAATGTTTTTTAAAAGAAAAAAAATGTAAATCATTACTCAGCTCGGCTCAGCCACCAGGCAAACCGTGTTTAATAAATTAGCGTAATCTATTCCGCAAGCGGCCTGTGAGCGCGGTGTTTCCTCCAGTTAAGGGAAACATTTATATTCTCTCCGGCCCGCGCTCCGGGCGCCCCGGGAGCCCCCGCGCCCCCCCCCGGAGCCCCCCCCGCGCCCCCCCGCGCCCCCCGCCGCAGCCTCGGGGGCCCCCTGCGCCCGGCCCGGGCGCTCGTTCCCGCGGGGGGGCCTCCCCGCCGGCTCCCCGGGAAGTAGGAATTCCTGACGCGGCCGGAGGGGGAGGGGAGCGCGGGCGTCCTGACGGGATTCGAGGAAGCCCCGCGGAGATGATTTAGGGGCCGCGATAATTCACTCAATAGGGGCCTGGGGCGGCTCGCGGGCGCGGGCGCGGGCGGGCAAGTGCGGCCGCCTCGAAAGGGCGCGCGGCGAGGTGGGGAGCGGCCCCCTCAGCGACATTCCAGAGCTTTCAGCAGGAGCGAGCCGTGCACGGCCGTACTCTTTCATCCGCCCGCTGTGGTGGCCTTTAGCTTCCTCTGCGTGAATATTAAATTTGAGATGGCGCCGCAGCAACACGTTTTGGAGAGTGTTCTTTGGGCTGTTATTTGTATGGTTGGTTTAGCTTCTCGTTTGTTAACCTTTTAAAATGAATATCGTTGAAAATGGATAACTGTGCAACCGGAACTCGCAAAGATTAGGGGAAATATAATGCTTTGGGACAGGTTGTTACTAAACCAGGTAGAGGACGGAAGTTTTTATTGATCAAAACACAAAAGGCATAGAGAGCGAGTCAGTAAATGGCGAATTACGCTGACAATTCCCAATTTTCATGCAGATTTGGTGAAGCTGCCCCATTCAAAGCCACCACCGGCAGCCTGAATGAGACCACAGAGCGGGGAACACAGATGGGACTTGGCCACAGACACCCTGAAAAGTCAAACTCGCATCGGGGAAAATACTTCCAGAGAGTGTTTTCTTGGACAGGTAAAACTCCGTTTTGCTTTGGAAAGACAAAGACAAACTCTAGTTTGATTGTAAAACAGTTTCTTCAAATGTAGATTCTTATCTGGGGTGGGAGTGGGGGGGGTGTAAGGGGGTAGTGAGGGGCCATGAGGAGGGGTGGGGGGGTATTTGCTTGAGATTTTACAAACCCAAGAAGTTTAAATGTGGAAATGCAGTGGTTCTGATTACAACTATAACAACAACAACAAAAAAACCATTTTCTCCTTTGGTGTATTATTTCCTGTTTGGTTTCAGTGGCCACTTTCCCGGGCCTATCTGCCATTAAATCAGAGTCCCAGCCAGGAAGGATTTTAGCAAATACAAAACCTTCCCTGCGTTGTGCCCCACACATTTGTGTGGCCTAACACTCCTCCCTCCAAAAATCTTATATTTGCAGAATAAAGCAACAACTTTGACCTCCTCCCTTTTAATAGTAAAAGTGGCTCTTCCAGATATGCTGCATCCATTTTTTTTTTTTTTTTTTTTTTAATCACAGCTGCATTCTGTTATTTTAACAAAACAACTGGCAGGTCTCTATTCACAGAGCTGCTCTGCCACATAGGATACATAAGATGCATAATTAATATGTCCTTTAAACGACTTTCTTAATCAAAAAAGACACTAACTATATGTAAAATTATTCACTTACATATATTGGTTTGTGTGATTTTACACAATGACAGTAAAGTTGGTAGCAGAATATATTTTTATATACAACAAAACTTAGCAAATGTGTTTTGGAAGGCATGCATGGTGAAGGTAGTATTAATACTTGTGTTCCTCCTGTTTATATCGCACCATCTCCTAGTAAAGATGTTATATTTTATACAGAGTTGTAAACTACTTTGAAATATAGTAAGAGGCTCTGTTTTATATAAAATAAAGGTCCCTAATGTACTATGTAGTGAGTCTCTGGACAAAGACAAGCATCCTTTAAGGCTGGTGGTTTCCCGCCACCGCCTCTTCCAGTCCTCCGACCCTTGACTTTGCTCAGGGTGTCCCTGAAAAGCATTCAGTGCCAGCTGTGGTCGATGCTGGACCAAGTTCCGAGAAGGGAGTTCCTCCTGGACTTAAGAACTATCATCCTTTCCCTCCTCTTGTGAAAAGTCATTCTCAGCCTGACTAAGGGAACTCAAAATAGGAAATCTATTTGCAACATCTCTTTTTGTTTTTCAGAAATAGGATGTAGTAGAAAGCCAGAGAGCAAAGATGTTCCAAGACATGGGTAAGCACATATCCCCAAACTGTTGAGTCTTGGCGTAATTGGTCGTGTTTAAATGATACCACGGGTTTAAACAGCTTCGGGCACACTAAACATATTACCACCAGACAGTTCCCCTGTTTGGGGAACCCATTACGTGCAGATGCAGGGATGGCATGGAGGAGCTACAAACGCAGAGATTGCTCAGCTTTCTGGGAGCCCAGCCTCCACACACAGGCATCAGCAGGCACAAGGCCACCTGCCTTCCAACAAAGGGGGCCCGAATGTGACATGGTGCACATAACCAAATACTTTTGAGGATGTTGGGGACAAGATCTTTGAAATCAAGAAAGCTAGGAGTTGGGTGGGCAAGGAAATATAAATACTTTTAAAGTCTCATTTTTTGGGCAGCCCTGGTGGCTCAGCGGTTGAGCGCCTCCCTTCGGCCCGGGGCCTGATCCTGGAGACCGGGGATCGAGTTCCACATCAGGCTTCTTGCACCGGGCCTGCTTCTCCCTCTGCCTAGGTCTTTGCCTCTCTCTCTCTCTCTGTGTCACAAAGACCTAGGCATAAGGAGAAGCAGGCCCCGTGCAGGAAGCCTGATGTGGGACTCGATCCCTGGTCTCCAGGATCAGGCCCCGGGCCGAAGGGAGGCGCTCAACCGCTGAGCCACCAGGGCGTCCCAAGTCTCATTTTTCTAATAATAAATTCCAGGGTTTCTTCTCATTAAATAAATAAAGGTGAAGAAAACGCATAGCTAAGTATTCAAGTTATCTTCCCTTCATTAAAAATATCACTATTTAAGCTACTAAATACTATGAAGACCACATAAGTTTTTTTTAAAAAGATTTTATTATTTATTTATTTATTTAATTTATTTATTTATTCATGAGAGACACAGAGAGAGAGGCAGAGACACAGGCAGAGGGAGAAGCAGGCTCCATCAGGGAGCCCGATGTGGGACTCGATCCCAGGACCCCAGGATTACGCTGTGGGCCCAAGGCAGACGCTAAACCACTGAGCCACCCAGGGATCCCCAGGACCACATAATTTTAAAAAAGAAAGAAAGATAGGCCTTTCTGTGACTGACGCAGAAGCGCTTGAAGACCGCAGAGTGGCCTCTACAATCCTCTCGTGCACCTCCCTCCGGTAGATCCCAAGTCCATGACAAATCACAAGAGATCACTGTTTTGGAAAGCTGAAACCACTCTTGTTTCAGTAACGTGGGTGAAATACATTGAATTTAATTAAAATAAGTTTATACTATAAATTGGCCTAAGCTTTGTGGAAAGCAATTCGGCAATATGCATCAAAAGCCTTATAGAGGGGCGCCTGGGTGGCTCAGTCAGGTAAACATCTGCCTTGGGCTCATGATCCCCAGGTCCTGGATCCTGTCCCCCATCGGGTGCCCTGCTCAGCGGGGAGTCTGTTCCCCCACCTCCAACCCCCCCACCCCCCCACCCCCGCTGCTCGTGATCTGTCTCTCACAGACACACACACTCTCTCTCAAATAAATAAATAAAGTCTTAAAAAAAAAAGCCTTAAAAAGTTCACTTCATTTACTCTAATAATTCTACCTCTGGGACCTGTCTCTAGGGAGATCATCTGAAATGCAAACAAAGAGGTAGGTTAAAAGATGATTATCTTTAATATTTCTAGTAATAGGATAAGACTGAAACCACCCAAACCTCCAATAATCGGAAATAGTGAAGTAATACAAGAGAATTTAATAAATCCATCTTCAATTTTATAGGCTGCTCTGACCTGTGTAGAACAATACAGAGGAGAGCAATGTCAACACAATTATCTCTGGGTGGTGGGAATATGTATTTTCCCCCACACTTTGTAAGTTTTTCTCTAATGAGGATGTATTACTTTTCTAATATACATCTTTTCATATAAAATTACCAATTTTATACACTCGTGCACACACACACAAAATACATTAATTCTTTTACTGTTTATAACATTATAAGCTGACAGGCAAACCAGAAATCTCAGAGTCAAAACTAACCTCAGTTAGTTAGATGTGTTTCCCTTAAATAACCACATAAAAATAATTCATGTCAAGCAATGTGTATCTACATGTTTTCTTCTTTATCTAATAAAAAAAAATTCATGTCTAGTTAGCATTGTGATTTCCTTTTGTGGACATGTACAGGTAGGAAATGTTCCATGCGTGGTTAGAAGAATCAGGCTTTCAGGTGGCCAGGCCACATTTCATCGTGATTATCTACAGTTCACACTTGCCACTTGGGGTACCCTTACTTCTTTATTATTACACAAATAATAGCAAACTGCGAATTTCCAAGGACATCTGCTTTCAGGCAGGCCACTGCATTATCTGCAAAAATCTGTTTTCAGCAGCAGACTATCCAGAAATCTGACCCCTTGGCTCTTTTCTTTCTTTTTTTTAGCTAGGTCAAGTGGCTGTCCCAGTAGCACCATCAGTATATTCAATAAAAATCAAGTATATCTTGTGTTTGAAACATACATTATAAATAGATGTATAGATGGAGCAGATATTGAGAAAAGAAATGGTAAAGATTATGAATATTAAGATTTATATTAATCTATAAGCCTATTAAAGTACAGTAAAACCTGTCCTTCAGACCACCTTTTTAAAGATATCACCTCCCTGATGGGACCACTAAATTTCGGGCCAAATTATTTTCCCATAAAGAACAATGAAAAGAAAATGATTATATTAAGACTACTTCTACTATGGTTTCTTTTCATTGTTCCGCCAAAAATGATTCCAAACAGTAAAATAACATTGATTTTGACCTTGTTAATGAACCTGAAGAACTTCATGAAATACTCAAATGCTGATTTCCATTTTTAACAGGAAAAAAAAAGGACCCTCTGCCTCACATTGTCGAAAACACCAGCAGCAGGTAGGGATAATTTCATTGGTATTCGGCAGATGTAGCTTATCTTGATATCGCTAATGTTCCGTAAGGTTTGTCATGTGGATTTTTCTTTGTGCCAAAAGCTGGAGATGATTGTGTGATTTGTAAAATATTGAAGAAGCCTTCAAACCGCGAGGTTTATTGCATTTCTTTTCGGTTTCAAGGATTCTCACATACGATATTACTGAAGTGATTTTCAGTTTTCCAAAATGCCACTCTCTCCCAGGGAACAACTTTGTCTCCTTTGGCCTGCAAGGACTCCCTGCGGCTCTGACCGGCTTTTCTTCTAGAGAAAACCGCACGAGGTGGGCCCTGGCTCCCGTAATCAGGCTCCCCTCCAGCTCGCTCATGCCAGGCCAAATGCCCAGGCCCCCTCCCCTGTGCTGGGCTTCCAAGGCATATCCCCTAACTGTTGAGGTCTCTGCAATTGCTTTTCTTTGCAGCCTACCAAGAACACAACAGGATGGCTTTTTGTCATGTCTCCTCTAATATCCATCTATTTAAATAGGACTTAAAAAATGCAGAGAGAGAAGGACTAGTCAGGTGCCGAGACATTGATATTGATACCAAGGTATTGATATTGTACCAAGAATACATCTTCAAATTCTCCAACAAAAGGTAAACAGGTGAACAACAGCTGCACGTTTCCAGGCCTTTTTGGGGGGCTCCGCTAGACCCCATAGTCTTGAGGGTAGGAACCTGGTGCTGTGTGTGTCGCTGTGCCCAGCTTTGAGCCCAGGACCTACCGTCATCAGCAGCCAGCAAGCCACTGTGGAACTTAACCAAGTTACTGGTCACACCACCCATCTCAGCCTCGTTCTTTAGCTGGAGGTCTCTGGACAGTCACCAGCTCAGAATCGCAGTCTCTCAGTGCCAGAGCGGGGCTTGGAACATTCTAGTTCAGCCTTCACATCTTAGAGAGAGTCACTGAGGTCTTGAAGGAAGCCATGCCTCAAGAGGTCAGTACCCGTAGCCATGGACTCAGGGGTGAAATCACAGGTACTTATTTCTGTTCCTACAAAGAAGGGACCCATGATGGACAAGAAGAAGAAAAACCAGGAGGAGGAAGAGATTTTAGTTGATAGCTTATAGTAATAAGCAGCTAGCTGTGTGTGGTGTGAGCTCAAAAATCAACTATAAACATTCACAGCTTAATCCTCCAAGTGCCAGCATGTCATAACAATACATTTTCTTTTTTCAAGCAGGGTTTATTTTTTTCAGTGTGAGATGGAGACAGTAAGACCCTAGGAGACAGTGAGTGAGTTGTGGCATTTAGTAACTTGGGTTTGAATTCCAGCTGTGCCATTTGCTAGCTGCATGACCTCGGGCAAGTCACTCACCCTCTCTCTGGGCCTCAGCTTCCTCATCTGTAAAATGGGCATAATAATTCCATCAGTCTCCCCGAGTCATTCAAAGGACCAAAGGAGATGACAGATGCCAACACATCATGTGAGACAAAAGTAAATTGTTACCTTGAAAATGAACTCCAAAGCCATGGCCACGTGTACGAAGAAAAGAAAGCAGAGGTGAAGAGGAACGCACACACTCATTTTCTCTTAGATATTCTCTTTCTCTTTTAAAACTTGCTAACCGGGGCACTTGCATAGCTCAGTGATTGAGCGTCTGCCTTCAGCCCAGGGTGTGATCCCGGGGTCCTGGGATCGAGTCCCGTGTCGGGCTCCCTACATGGAGCCTGCTTCTCCCTCTGCCTGTGTCTCTGTCTCTCTCTGTGTGTCTCTCATGAATGAATAAATAAAAATCTTTTTAAAAACAACACCACACTAACAGGGTGATGAGATGTGTAATGAAACACAGACATTTGGGTATGAATCCCGCTGGAGCCAGAGGGGACACCCCACTGACTCTTCCCACACAGTCACCTTGAAACTGTCCCTGCTCCTCCTCTCCCCAGGCAAGGAGGGTGCGTAGCTAGAGAACTAGCCTGGCTTTCTCCTACCCCCTCCCAGGGGCCTTCCTGCTCCTGACTAGGGACACCTAAGGAAGCTCACATCTTTGAAGATGAGGGTGGGATTCCTAGGAAGAATATTATAATTTTCTTTCTGCTTCCTCAGTCTCCTTGTCTCTTCCCAATTCATCCAAGGTGGTGACAGTGTCCTCTCCTTAGACGTGCCCTAGCTCTCCATCCGCTGATTCATTTTCCTGGAGGTAAACAGACCAGAGTTCTCCGTGAGCTTAATGCCCTTTCCTCTTCCTTTGTCACCAATCTACAGGGAAAACAAGCCGCTTCAGTCTTTGGCATCAGGAACTAGAGTAAAAAAAAAAAAAAGAGGGCATGATTTTTGTCCCACTTTTGCTGTTTCTATGGGGACAAGTCGTGCTTATTTTGCATGCTCATTGCTAAGATCAATGGTGCCAGGCCGTGAACATCCATTATTCTGGACTGAAATTTGCTTTCTCTGACATTGAAAGGACACTTGGCATGAGCAGATAGTCACTCAACAAACATTTGCTGAGGTGTTACCTGTGCTAAGCACTGGGCTAGGAGTTAGAGAAAGGAGCAATGATGTACTGTCCTTCTGAGGGGGACCTGTCATGCATTTCTGGAGAGGTCTTGTTTGCTTTTACACTAACCTTATACTAAAGTTATCCAAAGCATCTTTCCTTTCCAGGGCAGGGGCCTGACATAACGCTATGCATCTCCTCAGGGTGCAAGAGATACTCATGAAATCAGAGAGTCTTAGAACCTCTGATTGGACAGGACCACTGAATCGTGCTCTGTACTGAACCAGTGAGGACAGAGAAGCCTAGAGAGTAATCGGCTCTCTGGAAGCTGCCTAAGGGGGCCTATCTCACCTGGCTGGAGGAGTGTAGGGCTGGTCATCGTACTGACCAGGTATGTGCTAGAAGATGGCTAGATGTCCCTTCCATTCTGGAGAGTCTGGGCAGACCAGAGAGAATGGGTGTGGCCTGACCAACAGGCCCTCTGGAGAGTTCAAGAAGCTGGAGCAGTGTGAACTGCTGTGGGTTTCGTGCCATTGGCCGTGTTTGCGTTCGCCATCACTATCAGCATCAAGTTCACTCACGGCTTTGTTAAGTGCTTTGGGATTTCTCAAGTATAAAAGGTGCTATATAAAATCAATCACAGGAAACTCTGCTGCTGGCAGCTCAGAACAGCTACAGTAAGCGGTGTCCACTCAATCAATAGTCCCTCACTGAGAAGAGGAAAGTATACCATTAAAAAGATGTGCTCTTAGAAAAAACTTCCCTCAAGTAAAAAAAAAAAAAAAAAAAAAAATCCTACCTTACAAAGAGTGTGCAGAAAGCATACAATATACTATTCCTCCAAGAGCAATATTAAACATGATGGAAAGGGCTGCTTACTGCTTACCAATATTTTTGCTCTCATTTTAACCATGTAAGAACGCAAACTGACACTGAGTAGGAGAAAGCTTGTAGGCCTCATCCAGGAAATGTCTATTAGACTTTAAAATCCAGCTATAACATAAAAATGAAATCAGCTCTCTGACATCAGGGTAGAAAAAAGTAATTTCTTTTTTTTTTTTTTTTTTTTTTTTTGTGACCTGCAGAAAAAAGTAATTTCTAAAAATTGCTTTCCAAAGAACAATATGCCTGTTTGCAACACGGTACACTGTCTGCCTTTAATTATGTTTGAGTAGGAAAATATATAGATGCGTGACATTTTATGATGTTAAGAACTGGGATCCTTGCACAATCCTGAAAGCATATTGATCTGGGTTGTTTTGGAATTTCATTTTACTTCAAAAGGTAAAAAGTGTCCCCCCCCCCCAATCATGTTACCATACACACAAATTCATGATATTTCTTAAAGATATGCCATAGTAGTTTAAATAGGTGAAAAACTCAGGGCGAAGATATCTTACAATATTTTTAACCCACAAACTACTTTTTGTTAAATACCAAAAAGATTGTGGCCGACGAGAGAGAGAGAGAGAGAGAGAGAGAGAGAGGAGAGAGCACATGTCCACAAGAGCTTTCTAAGCAAACAGTGGTGACCTGCTGACAGTCTCCCACCCACCTGTATCTAGGAAGAAAGCCCTCGAAGACTATGCCTGACGAAGTACTCCTGTGGCCTGAAGGAGTCTTTTAAATCAGTCATCAGTGTCTGTTCAGGTCTTTTCCTCAAACTGTAATATGAGAGTTCAAACTGCTGCAGCAGAAGTGATTAAAACCTTACATTGACAAGAAAATGTGTAGGTCCTTTGTACAAGCATTTTAAACTCCAGAGGGCACCAGAGCTCCCTGGGGGGGATTTGCTGGGTGTCCACTTGGAGGGCTCACAGACCTCACCTCAAGAAATTGTGTGCCTACACCCCTGGTGGCCCATTAGGAGACAGCTGTGGCTGGTGGACAGCAGTCTGCCCAAGGTCACCCACTAGGCGCTTGGAGCACCTGGACCATACAAACCCCCACCTCCCACCCGTGTCACACAGCCCTGCTCTTTTCTCTTCACCACCTGGTCCTTCCCTCCGAGATGGCTTTGATTATAATGGTTCCGAGTTGTTCACCTTCATGGATAACTCCAGAGTAGCTTCACCCTCTTCTTTGCTTTTACGGAGTTTTGTGCAATCATTTCAGTCTAGGAAACTGAAATCATTTCAGTTTGTTGTGCCTAGTTATAAACCTAGTACTGGTTATTTTGATGACTGGTTTTGAAATTCTCAAGAACTCAGGGTGGGGGAGGGAGAAGTCGGGGGAAGGGGGGGTGTGGACGGGTCAGTATACATTCTAGTTTAGACTGGCAAGACTCACGGCCCCGTTGGTGGGCCAACCTTAGATTTCAGCAGTTTCCTTAAAATGAACATATTTCCCAGAGTCCGACCACTTTGCCAGAAATTTCCGATTTAATAAAAATTTTTAATTTTAAATCTAGATTTAGTCATACTCAAAATTCCAGGTGACTCATTTTTTTCTTGGTTGACATAATTTATGTCAGTTTACTCAACCCTCTTAAAACCTAGCCACATCAAACAGGGGGAAGCTTAATAATTCAGACATATCCTAAAGTCTGTACACCAAAGGCAATCCTTGAAACTCCAGGAGTGATTATCATATAAATAAATCTGTAAGTCTTCAGCAGAATTATTTAAAAACCTGCCAAATATTCCTTGGTGGTAACCCATTGTAGTAGGATCCAGAGAGAGCCATGGGTAAGCATGACAGTTTTGTCCTAAGTTCTCCATGAAATATTTTATTAATTAATGATAAAGTCAATTTCTTCGAGTCTTAGTTTCCCCCCGTAAAGTCTGAAGGAGGTCAAAAGTCCCAAAGTAGAAAGAGTAGGCGATCAAAGGAGCAGAAAACTGGCAGAGGAATAATATGACTTCAGTCTCAAATAACTGCCATATAGCAACTCTTTCAAATACTGAAAATCTCCTTAAATTTTTAATTCTGCTCCATGATTTCCAGATAAATTAGCAAAGAATAATGCCCACTTTCGATTATTTCTTAGTTATTAAAAAATTCATTTTTATATGCCAGAAAAGCTGTCTAGCGTTTAAATGCCCAAATAACTAAAATTGACCAGTAGGACAAAAACATTTGATTTTTTTCTCGTATGCCTACAGTGTTTACGGCTTGATTGGAATAATAATATATCTGAGGAATAGGTAGAAACTTTAGTTGTGCATGTCTGTGTGACACGGAGCAAGGCATCGGACCTTCTGGGTCTTAGTTTTGCCATCTGTAAAGAGGGTTCAATGGTCTCTAAACTTCCTTCCACATCTAGGAGTTCACAAAATAAGATCTACAAAGTGTAATAATTGGATGAACTAAATGTTTCCTGTGTGCATTCCAATTTTTATCACAACAATATATATTATTAATCTTTTCAGAAAACTTAGTATCCATTTGCGGATATGTTGGTTATGTATTGTTGTTCTCATGGGGGTCAGGAGCTTAAGTTTTATGTCCAATCAGCAGCTTGGATGGATTTATGGTTCTCTGCCCGGATTAAACCTACATTGAAATCATTCAGCATATTGTTAGTAAATCACTTGCAGATCCAGCTTTATGATTTTCTTGCAGCAAATGGGTTAAAAGGAATTTCAGGTTTTGCAACTTCTAGAATATGTTCTGCTATCCTTGTCCGCAGTAGAGGCAGTGCACGGGCTTTCTGCAGCCAGCTACTGAAATTTTCAATAGTGAAAATTTATTTGCCTCTGTTATCCAAATATGCAGATAGCCGGATCACCATTTTCTGAAAACATATTAAATGGAGTGGCACAGAAGGCTGGCTGTGGCAGCGAAAAAGGCAATTTCGGACAATTCAAGGGAATCTACAGCCAGGTCACAACTCATTCATAGCTTCACTATAAAAATCCCAGCCTCTAAAGGGGAAGGCTCTCGTGATGCAAGAGAAATAAGTGGGAGCTGTACCAAAGTACATTATATTGTGACACAAAAAGCATAAATCATGTGTGTATGAAAATCATAAGCCCTAAGCTTTAGAGAGAGTTGTGCAATTGACAATCAAATGGAGCTTAAAAGGAATTACGAGGTTTTCAACTAAAGTCTTGAAATAAAGAAAGTAATATTTTACGGCAAAAAATTGCAAATGTCAAGTTTAAATCATAAGACTTTGCACCATTGAGCTACTAGCTAGTTCTATAGCGTCTTCAGTCCTTAACGCAGGGAAAGACCAACTTTCATGCTCAATAAAACTTAAGAACTTTAGAAATACATTTAGGAACATAATTCATGTATTTGTGACTTTTTCCCTCCCTAAATGGCTAATTGTAGGAGAAAAATGAGTGAGCCCAAGAACTTCCCGGCTGGTAACCTATCCAGCATTTGCTTCGGAGTTCTCGGGCCTTTAAGGTGGGGCCGCCGGGCGCGGGGTCACCACGGAGCCGGGGCCTGGGCGGTGGGGGCGGGCGTCGCGCTCCGGGGCTGCGGAGACGGCCCCCGCCCCCCCCCCCGCCCCCCTCGCGCCCCCCCCCCCGCGTCCCCTGCACCCCGCGCCCTCCCCCCGACCCCGCGACCCGCGCTCCCAACGGGGCAGCTAAATGTTATGCGGAGACGCGGGCCAAAGTCGCAAGATCCTGGAGAGAAGGACCCGGTTCGCACAACTGTGTCTTGGGAGCCGTGAATTCGGGAGCAGAAAGCAGAAACGACAACAGGAAGGTCAAGGCGCTGCGCCCTCGGCCTGCGGGCGCGCGCACAGGTGGCCCTCGGCGGGGGCGCCGCGCCGGGATCCCGTTGTGACACATAAACTCCAATTTGGCCCCAAGTCACTGCGAGTGGACACTGCCACCAACGGCTCTGACACCCGGGTTATTTGTTGTCGCTGTTCGCCGTCCCTGTTTGCACATTAATCCAGTGACAATTAGGTGTCAGCGAGCGTGGTTTCTGCTTAGCTGATAGCCTTGGGCTGCGCGGAGGCCCTAATCAGGAGGGTAAACTCCGCTATATTTCAATTTGGAGAAGCGCTCTTCCGCTAAGAGGCCCCTGGCACTGCGATAAATAAAACGCCTATTTACTCTATTGCCACACTTAGACATCTAATGCACTTACTACCGGCCCCCTAATCATAGCCCACGGTTAAATCCGCCTATAAATCACTCCGTTCTCATCCTGCACATTAGTGAAGCCATTTTCCCCAAACCCCACAATGAGCACTGTTTCCTTTTCTTGTTAGTCAAAAGCTAGATGATTTTTATTAGGTTAAAGACGAGTTCACAGATGGTAAATCGCGTGGAGAGAAATGAGCTGGAGAGTCACACCTAGTCGGCGCTGGGACGCGGGCCTCGAACCCGCGACCACCCCCCCGCCCCCCGCGGCCGCCCCCGGGCCCCGCCGCCTGCAAGCCCAGGGCTGCGGCCTGGGGTCGGCGCCCGGACCGGCTGGGCCTGCCCCGTCCCCCCGCCCCCCCCCCCCACGCGCGCCCGCGGCCCCGTCCGGCCCGGAGCTGGCCGCGCTCGGTTCCCACCGACGCCTGCTCCGAGGCCAGACCCGCTGGAGGCCCGGCCCCCGGGGACCGCGCGCCACAAAGCCCGGCCCGCAGCCCCTGCTCCTCGCCTTCCTTTTCAATTCTCCCCCGATCTCAGGTGGAATTAGGAGGATTAAAGCGGCGAGTAAATGAGGCGAGTGTGCAAAATGACTCCTTTCTGAACCAAACGGCAGGCTCCGTGCTGGGGAAATGAGATGCACATTTAAATCTCATCCATCCACCGCCTGCGGCCACCGCCGTGTACCTGCCTACTTAGCCCAAGGGTTAATTAATTGAGGCTTCAATGCACTATTGCAAGAGCATTATTGCATTTGATACTCTACATCTGTGATTTAAAACTCTTTCAGTCCCTTGTCAGCAAGGGAGGGTTTTTAACTAGGAAATTAGCATTCAGATAAGGGAACGCTCTATTTGCTTCTGAAAGGAAGGAAATATTAAGGATGCTGGTGCACAAACCGGGCTGTCATATCCTGTCCCATCCTGGAGGGAGCGCGAGGGCCCGGCTCCCCCGGGACCGGGGCGACGGGCGGCCCCGCGCAGCGAGGAGGGGACCCCGCTCCTCGCGCGCCGCGGCCCCGCGAAGCCCGACCAGGGATGTCCTCCCCACCTCGTAGGAGCGGGTGCTTCTTAAAATGCATTGCCACGTTAGCTCGCACGCGGGCTTTCTGACTTCCCTGCGGGCTCGGGCAGAGCAGGTGACCCAGTTTTCTTAAGGAAGAAGGAGCGGTAAACATCGCAACAGAATTCTAATGACTGACGCACAAGCGCCGCCAAGATTGCTGTTGGTGATGGTTTGTCCTCAGGATTTTAAGTGTTGGACTCAAGAGCTGAACCCACTTAAACACACTTTCCTTACTTATCATTCTTCAGCAATTCTAACATCATTTCACTGCTGCCCACATTTGTGTGCCCGTGTGCACGCGCGTGTGTAATGAACTACAGAACGACAAAAAACAGGGGCTGACAAACTAATGTTCTGGATCAGAAACCGGTTAGGCTCATGTCACCTAATCACCCTGTAACGTCATCTGTTGATGTCGCTTTCATGCAAAATGCAGGCTCACTTTAAGTTCTGGACTCACTGAGTAAAAATCTATTAAAAACAAAAGAAAACAAGGACAACAGCAAAAAAGAAAGCCAGTCGCCCCTGTTGGCACTTGCTAACTATAAGGTGTAAACAACCGCTGGTGGCAAAAAGAATAAAATGTTCCTTTCCTTGAGTTCCCCATGACCAGGAGAATTTGGGAAACTCAGGAATCCTCCACAGCAAACACTTTGCCAAGTGCAAGGCGTTGTAATTTCTTTTCTATTGATGCTGCTGGACCATGGGCCTTAATAGCCGGAAATAACATCACCTACAGTGGAACTGAGTTGGGATGCCCAAGTCAACAATCCAATCCGAATGGAAGTTCTTTGGGATTCCCATTAATCAGGCCTAAGGTTGGGAAGTAGATCTGACAGGGTGTGTGTGTGTGTGTGTGTGTGTGTGTGTGTGTATGACGTCAGTATGTTACTTCTTTCTAATAATGATCCAGATTCTGTCTTTGGGTACCTCTTACCAAATGATCAAGTATCCAGAAGTCTCCTTTGCATATGCTAATCAATACCTGCCTTGTTCAAAACCTACTTTTTACAACTCCTCAGCAGCATTAAAAAAAAAAAAAATCAGAAAAAGGTGGTGATACTAATGAGAAATAATAGACAGGCTCTGTGTCTGCCTTATGGTTTCTTGGCTATTTCCATTCAAACCTTGAGTCAAGATGCCAATTTATAAGTTACTTTGGTCCATTTTGTTCCAAAAGACCAAGTACTCTAACATTGTTATGTACATAACATTTCAAGTGTTTTATGTAATACATCCAGTCCGTATAACATCGTCTCATTGGTGGCAGTCACCTTTCTGCTACCACATGCAGAGAGACCAGATATTTTCATTATTTTAAACCCGTTTGATATAATCCTCCAGAAATAGGAAAACTAGAACTTGCTTTTCTGTCAGCTTTGTACCACATTTTTTTTGACATTGCTCACACTGGTTCTTATAGGAAGGCTTTTTCCCTTGACTCCTGGGTGGCCTGCGTTGGGGTCTTCCAAATAAAAGAGCACCGCAGGAAGAACGCATAGCATTTTGGAAGAGGAGAAACACATAAGTAACTCAATAAGCTCTGAAAATTGATAAAATGAAATGGTGAATTTTTGAATCTATATACTTGACAGCTATGCTTGAGGGATATTCCGTGACATCAATCTCCTGAGATTACTCCGCTTTCACAACAGAAGGAGAGATCTCCACGTTTGGAGTGGCTCACAGGCCCGCCTGGACGCCACTTGGTATTTGGGAAGAAACATGGAGCTATGTACTGAACGGCTTGATGACGATGTGTGCAATTCGAGCATCTTTCTTAAGGATGGAGCCAGCAAAATCTGCACCGGGAAACAGACTCTGTCCAAAATATAATGAAACAAAGTGAAAGTGACATTCTCGCCAGGAAACTGGTCCCCAGCAAAAGTTTTCTGCAGTAAGTAACGTTAATATCTAAGGCTGCAGAGCATAAAATCAGCCACAAGACTTTCTCTAATTCATGAGTCCATTCCTCATGAATCCCAAATCCCCTCTCGCTCCGTCTCTTCCTAGGTCCAGGTGGAACTTCTCTTGCTGGTTCCCAAACAAAGCGCTAAATGACACCCTCAGCTTTCCATTCTGTAGGGTCAGAGGGGCACATATTCCTCTCCTCCAATACCACTGATACCCTGACAGAAGCAAGGAGCACGTGTCCTCTTGAAGCCTCCCTACCGCCTCCTCGCGGAGCACTACCCAGAGTAGGCTCGGCACAAAGAACTTGCTGGATCAACTGGTGAAATCTCATTATGACCCAAAGGGTCATTCCAAATCCCCAGGATGCTGTTTTGTTGTACTGGAAAAACAGCCAAAAAGTGAGCCCTTGCCTAAAGCTGGGAGATTCTAAGGTGTGTACAGATATGTGCAGTGAGACTGGCCTATAGAGCTCCTGCGGGGCAGCCCAGAGAGAGGACGGGTTGAGGACCCCTAGGCGCACCCCATTCCCAGATGGCCGACTTTGGGCAAAGTGGAGGGGGAGACTTCCTCGTGAGAGATCTGCTGAGCAAGGTGAGGATCAAGTGACTTAAGGAGGAGGAGGAGGAGGAAGAGGAGGAGGAAGGGAAGGAGGAGGAAGGGGAGGAGGAAGAGGAGAAGGAAGGGAAGGAGGAGGAGGGGGAGGAGGAGGAGGAGGAGGAAGGGAAGGGGAAAGGAAAAGAGAAGAAGAAGAAACAACCAGCACCAGTCTTTCTTTATGTAGAAACCGGGACCCGTTTGCCAACCAAAAGATTCTAAAGCTTCCCTGTTTACTTACCTCTGTTCACTGCTTCGAGCAATCCATGGATCATGGGGACCCACTTCCCCATTCAGGATGCAAAGTTGGGTGAGGGATCCCAATTCTCCTCTTCCTCCCAGGGGATAGATCGGAAAGAATTCTCTCTGTCCCTGTTCTGCAGATGCAGAGGGGACAGGTTCCCCCCCTTCTCCCCTCCCCCCCGGCCCACCCTGGAAGCCCCAGCAGTAAAAGCCATGAGAAGAGAAAGGCAAGAACCACCTCAAACTCCTGGAATCCAGAGGGAATGAAACATACGTCATGAACACAAAGACCAGCCCATAAACAAGTACCTCAGCCTTTCCTGGTAGCAAAGGAAGCTCACGATGAAAAGTTTAAGGGAAAACACTTTTAAAATAAGGTGTCTTGGGCAGCCCTGGTGGCTCAGTGGTTTGGCACCGCCTTCGGCCTAGGGCCTGATCCTGGAGACCCAGGATCGAGTCCCGCGTTGGGCTCCCTGCATGGAGCCTGCTTCTCCCTCTGCCTGTGTCTCTGCCTCTCTCTCTCTGTATGTCTCTCATGAATAAATAAATAAAATCTTTAAAAAAAAAAAAAGGTGTCTTATTTTGGTATTAACCGAAAGAGGTGTGAGTAGTGTAGGCAAAGATGATTTTTTTTTTCCCAGAGGGGAAAGGGCAGCATAGTTGCTTTAAAAACAATAAAACAAATTGAAAAGTGCCAGATCTTTAAGAGAAAAGAGCAGCCTTCTAATGATCGGTTTTCTTGTCCTTAGGAAAGAAAAGCAAACTCACACAGAGGCTTCTGCACGAGGGCCATTGTATGCAGCACATAAGAAAAGCAGCAGGCATCTTTGGGGATTAAGGATCTCAAGGTCCTTACAGTCGAGGAGGCCATCTGGAAAGAGGTTATTTCATTCGCCACACCCTCAAAGTTGGCCCTGTTAGCAAGTGTAATGGGACTTTTTTCAGTTTCATAAAATATCTTGATAACTGGAAAGTGCCAGTTAATGGTAGCCTGTTCCAACTATGAATTTCACAAAGATTAATATACCCCTTTAGGTTTCTTAAGATTCTATCAGGAGGCCTCCCTTAGTCTTGGGTGTTTTACAATCTCTGTGGGCATGAGGCTCAACTGAAACTACCATTCAACAGCCTGTCATCTTCATCTGCTTCTGGCATAAAAATACATATTTTTTTCCCATAATAAAGATTTTTTATAATAGCAATAAAGTAACTCCAGAGAACATGGTTGTCTTGAGATAGCTTAACTGTGTCTGGTATCTCATAACGCCCTGGGGATACAGCAGGCCCATAATACTCCCTTTTGCTGCCATGTCTTTGCTTAATTAAGGAATAAAGCCAAAAGGTCAATGCTGAAGAAAAATGTAAATCTTCAAAACTTCTCATTCTTGACCCAAACTCTGTGTCATAAAACCTCAGTTATCTTTGTTAACAAGGAGCACACCCACCCCGTCAGCCAGGGGACACCGGGATACACATTACATCTTTAAAATATGCTTTTGACACCATGAAAATAAATTCCTGACCTCTGGACTTGGAATTATGATTTGGCCTTCCTTGAGAGAGACCCTCACAAACCTTTTGCTAATCCTCAGTGAACAGAAAGCACTAGAGCAGGAGCCATCTCCTTCATCAGACACGATTTGCCACTGTATTTCAATGCATCAAACGTTGTGTTGACTCTCACACGGCTAGAAGGCGAGAAAGCAAGGTTTGCGTGTGTCGTAGAGAGGGAAAATGAATATGTATATTCATCTCTACGGCTTATTCGTTATTCTATTGCTGCCGTGAATGCAAAATATGATTTCAGCTCCAATCGTTTTATTAGTTCACTGATTACTGTCCATCATAATGAGCAAGGTGGTTTGGGCCCTGGTGTAGTTTACCGGAGCTGCAGTCTTTTGCGATGGTGGTTTACAGACTGTCTCCTAGGTGCCACCCTCCAAATGGATATTTCTAACCAATGATACTCATTTTAAACAGGAGATGTGCAGTCCCTAAACTGATTTGTTACCACTGGTACAAAAAAATCATAAATATTTACTTGCCTCCAAGAACTAGAACCTTCCTATCACATTCACGGCTATGCTAATTGGAGGAAAAGGGTTATTCCATTATGGAACTAATTATATGTCATCTGCTTCTCTCTCAGATGAATAAATGGACAGACAGATGCTATGCTGATCAATTAATGTTGTGATAGATCAATCAGCGGATCTGGACTTAGGTAATACGTATTTATGGAAGTCAGAATGACTTATTTTTTTTCTAGCAAATACGAGAATTCAAACGTGACTTTATTGTACAAATGGAAATAGATCAGGAGCAAAGAGTTGCCATTGTATTCTTGCTGTGAGAAAGAAAATTCATCCTTCTTCTTTTGCTTACATATTCAACAGACATTATGGCTCAATAAAAATGGGATGTTTAAATATTTGATAAACATGGGTAGAGCAACGCATTGCTAAAACTGCTAGAGTAGCTGGGCAGATTCTCATGGAAACATAAATTAGCTTGTATACAAATGGAACTGTGGTAATTCTGGCCTTAAAATTACCTCTTTCTCTTCTCTGTCTCACTTTTGTTTCTTTTCAATTGTTATCTGACCGGGCCGGGGTTTTCGCTGGCTGTGTTTCAAACTAAGCAAGCTGTCAGCTTCACTAATCACATTAAATGCATCTCACACTAGTGCCTAGACATTTGCAGGCTTCTCTTAGCTATCATCCAGTGGAAGCAAAGAGAGGGGTCTCAAGCTCTACTGATTTCACATCGTTGACCCACTCCTTATATCAGTCCGAAAGTCAAGTGCAGTCATCTCATCACTAATATGAGAGGCTCCTCAGGTTGGTCTATACCCATTTCCTGCAGCGAGTGCTGACCCTGCCATGCCCCAAGGGGGAGGCTGGTCCTGTTGCCTGGTTATAGGAGCTCCATTCCAACCAGCATGGAACTTCAGTTGGGCAGAGAGAAGTGGCATCTGATGGACCAAGAGATGCCTAAAAGGGAGGTGCATGGCTGTCCGCGGGATTTGCCAGATGCTAGTACTTTATCTAGATGAGCTCTGGACCTCATGGATAGAATACAGAAACAAAATACAAAAAGGCACAATTTCCATGTGTGTGTATGTCTACATTTTAACAGTTGTTTCACCTGGCCTCCTCTTCATGATTCAGAAAGTCTATCTGCTGTTGGTGTTTGTAAAATCCAAAAAGAGCAAGTGAAGCCATGGGATTTATAGGGTAAAATGACTGACGTGCCTGGCCGAAACAGGCTCCCATACTGATGGCTTTTAGTAAAATTAGATTAAGAGTAGGATTATAGCAAGGATGGCAAATGTGGAATTCACTCAGCAAACACAGAGGCCATCGAAGAGGTTTGAGTTTATGGAGCTGTCAAATAGATAAATAAATAAATATGCTTTGCTGAGAGCCTGCTAAATGTGCTGTTTGGAACAAGGCTGATCCCCCTAAGAAAGAGAAGTAGTAATCATACTGAATTATGACTATGAGAACAGAAAATGCTGCGTCTAGATCAGGGTTTCTTGAAGTTTGGGGCATTAGCATTAGACCCAGGTACAGCTGCCCAGGCTCTGCCCTCTTGACTGAATCAGGCTGGCAGAGATGGGGAGACAAGAGTGAGGTGGAATGGGGGTGCTGAGAAACACTACATTTTTAAAAGCACTTCAGATGATTCTTGCCCGTACTGAAATCTGAAGATGCTGATGTAAGCCGTCAAGGCCTCTCATTAAATCAGAGCAAGACTCTTGCAATCTGTGTTCTAGCCATTACTTGTCTGCTGGTGTATTAGGTGCTTATAGGTGCTGTAACGAGTTACTACAGATTTAGTGGCTTAAACCAAAACAAATTTATTCTCTTGCAGTTGTGGAGGTCAGAAGTCCGAATCAGTTTCACTGGGCTCAAATGGAGGTGTTGGCAGGGTCATAACTCTAAGGGAGAATCTGTTCCTGGTCTCTTCCAGCTCCTATAGCTGTATTCCTCTTACTCTTTGGCTCGTGGCCCCCTCTTCCATCTCCCAAGCCTTCTTTGGCCCCTTCGTCTACACTCTGCTTGTCACTTGGCCTTCTTCTCCTCTGTGTCAAATCTCCTTTTGTTTCCCTCTTCCAATGACATTTATGATCAGCCCATCAGGATAATCCAGGATAATAACCCCATCTCAAGATCCTCAACTGAATTGCATCTGCAAAATCTTTTTTACCATATGATGCAACATTCATGGGTTCCAAGGATTAGAACATGGGTATCTTTGGGGGTCATTATTTAGCCTACCTTGCCTAGTCTTGACAATTTTTCTCCTTCTTCTTTTTAAGATTTATTTATTTCAGAGAGAGTACATGTGCACACATGAGTGAGTGGAGGGGCAGAAGGAGGGGGCAAGAGAGAATCCTGAAGCAGACTCCCAACTGAGCACGGAGTCTGACCCTGAGATCATGACCTGAACTAAAATCAAGAGCAGTCACTCAACAAACTGAGCCATCCAGGCATTCCCCCCCCCCCCAAATTTTTTAAGATCATCGAGGAATAGTTACACAATAAATTCATCCATTTATATTATACAGTTTGATGAGTTTTAAGTACGCAGTTGTATAATTACTACCACAATCAAGAGATGGAAGATTTCTAAGAGCCCCAAAACTTCTCCTATGCCTCATTATAGGAATCAGCTTTCTGTCCCTATAAGCTAGCCTTTTCTAGAATGTCATACAAACGGAATCATACAGTATGCAGTCTTTTGTGTCCTCTGGTTTCTTAGAATGATTTTTCTGAGATACATTCATATTGCTGTGTGTTGTTAATTTATTCCTTTTTATTGCTGCATTGCATTCCCTTGAATGGATATACCACAGTTTCTGAATTCATTCACCAGGTAATGATGTTTGGATTGTTTTTTCTTTGGCCAATTGTGAATAAAGATGCTATAAACATTTGCTTGTAGATCTTTGCTTGTAGATCCTGTTTTTACTTCTCTTGAATAAATACCTAGGAAAGAGTTGATGGATTGTGTGGTAAAGTATGTGTTTAGCATTTGAAGAAAGAGTTGAACAGTTTTCCAAAATAGGTGGATAATTTTGCATTCTTATTAGTGAGGTATGAAAAAGTTCCAGTTCCTCTCTATCCTCACCGACACTTGATACGGTTTTTCTTTTTAATTTTAGCAATTCTAGTAGGTATGTAGCGAGATCTCATTTCACTTTTAATTTGCATTTCCCTGATACTTAGTGGTGTTGACATTTTCACGCACCAATTGGCTATTTGTTTACCTTCTGTGATGAAGTGTCTTTTCCTCACCCCCCCCATTTTAAATTGGTCCATTGGTCTTATTATTGAACTGTCAGAGTTCTTTATACATTCTACACACAGGTCCTTTATCAGATGAGTTAGGCAAACATTTCCCTTCCTCTGTGGCTTATCTTTTCACTTATTAACGTCAACTTTATTTTTAAGTTGGGAATTGGGTTCAAAAAATCCACCTAGAGTGGACTCATAATACAGAACTTTTAAAAGCAGGAAAGCTTTTAAAAAGCAAAATTAAATTAACTTATATACATTTCTTAGACCTCAGTTTTGATCTTAAAATTAGTTACCTGAGAAAGAAAGTCATCTGGATCCTAGTCTCCTGCACTCCTGTTTTTAATTTCCTGCTATATGAAGAAATTCCCTTTCTTCAGCTGTAATTTTCATGGGGCACAAAATAGCATTTGCTATTCTCTCAACATTTGGCTCTGTAGCAATTGTAAAATGCTAATCATGGTGCTGAGCTGACATTCCTGGGTGACATTGGCATACCGCAAAAGGCGTTTGGCAGGATCTGGGACTCTACATATTGAAGTTGTTTATTTATTTTTGTTTAAGAAACAGACAGACAAGTTAATTTCACCTCCATTTGGGACACAGAAAAGAATCAATGTTTGCCAAATAGAAAAACACAAAATTGGTAAAAGGGAAAAAAAAATCGTATTTTCAAGCCTCTAAGATGGAATTAGAAACAGAAGAGAGGGATAGGGGGTGGGGGAAGTTACACAAATGACCAGAGAGTGTCCCTCTTAAAATTGCTTCAGCCTTCTACTTGAAATTCTTGCTTCTTGAAAGTTCCCTGGGTGAAGATTGTGTCACATGCTAAGAGTACAAAGCAACTTCAAAATACCTGGCTGGCATTTTCAATGATGGGGCACTGTTTTAAAAACATTCTGTGACTGGAGAGTTGGGGGTGAATATCGAAAATTGGAATGTACAAATTGCTTCCTGCTAGAAATACACCCTTGTTTGAAGAAGGTTTCCCAGGGCAGGGCCATACTTTGACACCCTGAACCTCAACACCCTCTGTGTCCCCGGGGGGGGAAAGGGGGTGCCTAAGGAATGTTCTGAAAAGCAGAACCCGGTTCCCTGGGGTCAGGGCACCCAGATCAGGGCGGGAGGGGGTGCGTGGGCCTCTCCTGTGGGGAGAGGGCAGCACAGGACGGCGCCCTGGATCCTGTCACCAGAGCGTCTGGTTCTGCCCTCCTGTCAGCCTGACGGGGGCCTCGAACGCACAACGCCTGGCGCTGACTACCTTCAGGGGCCAAGGCCCAGCTAAAAATCCCATTAGCAGCGCGCAGGCGTCGGGAGGCAGGCCGCGCGGGGGCTCCTTCCAGGGACCGGGGAACCCGCGGCCTCTTGCTTCCCGGTCCTGGCGGGGAGAGGACATCCTCCGGGCCGGGAGTCCACGGGGGGTCCGAGGGGATCCCGCTTGGGGGGCGGGGGCGCAGGGCCTCCCTGGAGCGCCGCGGTTACGCCCCCCCCCCCCCCCCCCCGCGCTCGGCCACCCAGTTGCTCTCGGTTTCCTCCTGGGGGCCGCGCCCCAGCCCACAGGGACGCGGGGCTGCCGCGCTCTCCCAGGCCACGGCCGCGGCGGGGGCGGGGACCAGCGCCACGCGCTGCCCGGTTCTTCATTTTATCCCAGAAGAAAGTCAATGAGACCGTCCACGTCCCATCCTCCTTCCTTGAGGCTTTTGGGCTTGAGTAGCTCATGGAGGTACCTCCCCGGCCTCAACGTTTAATAAGTGCCCGCTTGTAGGGGCTTTAACAGAAAAAGAAAAAAGAAAGAGCAAGAGGAGACGAGCGCACAGGCGCCTTGAGCACGAAACGGCGTCCGCGAGGACTCCGGCCCGCGCTGCCTGCCCGGCCGCCTCCTGCCTCCGCGTCGCCCGCCCCTCCCGGCTGCACCCTCCGCCGCGCCCCGGGGAGGGGGGTTCCTGGCCCAGCAGGGCTCCTGCCCTGTGCAGCCGCCTGGGCCCCGGGGTCGGCAGGGTGAGGCCCGGGGACGCCGGGGACACAGGATGGAGAGGGCGGGAGCCCCAAGCAGCCGCTGGGAGACGCGCTGGCGTGTGCTGGGGCTTCCCGCCGGCCTCTCCGCCCGCCCAGCTTCCAGGGCCGCCATCCGTGGCTGCGTGTCGGCGTGTCGCTGCGCGCACCTGCCCGCCACATCATCCAAGGGTGGCTGAGGCGCGGGGGGCGGCCCACGAGTCAGTGCGCAAGGGCACAGGGCGGGGCCCCCGCGCCGGTGGGGGCAGCCCGGGGCCCCTCGGACACTTCTGGGAGGGGCCACGGAGGCCCGGTGCTGGGGACCCACAGCTCACCGGAGAGCCCGTGACCCTCGGATGGTCGCGGCTCAGTCCTGTTTTCGGGTCTTACGGCCTCCGTGGGACCGGGGCCCCTGGAGTCCGGGGCTGGCGGTCCCCGGAGCCACACAGCTGGGCTCTAACCCTCCTTCTCCGGGCGCTTGGTGCCTGTGGCTGGGCCGACAGAGGTCGCGGCGGGCCGTGGACCACTCCGCTGGCAGCTGGGAGCCGCTTGGAGGGGCCCAAGGGGCCGGGGGGGGGGCGCAGGGGGCGCGGGGAGACGACAGGGGGCGCTCGGCCGGGGCAGCGCGGGCAGGAGCGGGGGGCGGGGGGCGCGGGGAGACGACAGGGGGCGCTCGGCCGGGGCAGCGCGGGCAGGAGCGGGGGGCGGGGGGCGCGGGGAGACGACAGGGGGCGCTCGACCGGGGCAGCGCGGGCAGGAGCGGGGGGCGGGGGGCGCGGGGAGACGACAGGGGGCGCTCGACCGGGGCAGCGCGGGCAGGAGAGGGGGGCGCGGGGCGCGGGGAGACGACAGGGGGCGCTCGGCCGGGGCAGCGCGGGCAGGAGCGGGCGGCGGGGCCCGGAAGCGGGCGGCAGGCCGGTTCCTGCCCCTCCACGCGGGCCCCGGGGCAAGTCGCCGAGGCCGCGCCCTGGCCCCGCGAGGCGGCCGGGACCCAGAGGCAGGCGCCCGTCCCCGGCGGACGCGCCGACAGGTGCGCACCCAGAGCCCGTCCGCGGCCGCCCCTGGGCCCCGGTGCCCGCGCCTCTGCCGACGCGCAGCGCTTCCTGTGCTGTGGGCAAGTCCACCGGAGGAGGCGGGGGGTTGTGAGCCTGGTCTTGGTTTTCACTTCCGTCGTGAGCGCGAGGCCCGTCCAGGGTCGCTGGCGGACGCTGTGTTTCCGTGGGGGCCTCGGGCCTCCGCGGCCGTCCCGCCCTCCCCGCCTGTTCCCAGCAGAGCCCCCCCCTCGCCCCCCAAGTCATTAATAATCTACAAACGCTCCTGGCAGCAGCGCGGTCCTCGCGGCTGCACAGGCTCTGTGCGATCGTGGTCACGGACAATCAGATTAAATGTCCTATCACCCAGCATTGATCAGATTAGCAACCTTGTGACTATTCATTAATTGTATTTTCTCTCGGAGCCCTATTCAACTCAATACCGAATGCATTGTTTGTGGCATAAGAAAGCAATGACAGACAGGGTGTTGGGTACCTTGAAAACGAAGTATCTACCACCTTTTCAAAGTGGGTGATGAGCAGGAAGGTAGGATGATGCAATGTGAATTTTCCTGGGGCAAAAGAGGAGACTTCTCAGGAACCATTTAAGTCCTGTAAAAGGCCTTTTAGGATTCTTATTTCTTCGGCGGTTCTGGAAACTCCACTCTATCCTGGTGAACTCGGCCAGAGTCCCCTGGGGTGGCCTTTCTCGTGTGGTACAAGTCACAGACGGCGGCCACCAACCCTTGAAGCCAAGGGGAAAACAGATCGGGTTATTTCTATCAGTGACTGGAGAAATCTCTGGTATTGTACAGGGTCCGAATGCGATAGGAGGAGGAGCTGACCGGGGCATTTAGTCACCTCACCTTAATTCTTCA
This sequence comes from Canis lupus familiaris, assembly GCF_011100685.1. Taxonomy (NCBI): domain Eukaryota; kingdom Metazoa; phylum Chordata; class Mammalia; order Carnivora; family Canidae; genus Canis; species Canis lupus. The sequence goes on along the minus strand of NC_049224.1, from coordinate 28,928,045 downwards.
CGACGTCCCCCTAAAGAAACTGAGGCCTGGGCAGTAGGGTGGCTTGGTGGCTGTCACTCACTGGGGGGTGAAGCAAGTAGAGGACACACCTTCCTCTAACGCCACCGGCCGCCATCTGACATCTTGAGGGTCCCAAGCCAACAAATGTGTTTCACCATTTGTTCATTTTCAAGACTCATAGCATTCCAGTGGGAAGAAATTTAGGGGGAAAAAAAAGTTGCCAAATAGTGATTCATAAAAAATTCCTGACAGTGAGATCTATTGGTGAGTGGAATGATTTCCCTAGAGAAATGGTTAAGCATGTCATTATTTGATACTGTTACAATTACATTAGATAGAGAACTCCGGGAAACTGGGGAATGGGGCTGTTGGAAAAATCCAGAAAGGGGAGCAGTGCTACATGTGCAGCCTATTGTGTACTTAGCACTAAAGTGTCTGCATTTTTCTCCTGCACGTAGATGATTGTGCTTCTTTCCCTGCCTATAATGCAGGCACCCATGACTTGGATCCTTTCTTTTTTTTCTTTTTTTAATTCATGAGAGACATAGAGAGAGAGGCAGAGACACAGGCAGAGGGACGAGCAGGCTCCATGCGGGGAGCCAGATGCGGACTCGATCCCAGGACCCTGGGGTCACGCCCTGGGCGGAAGGCAGATGCTCAACTGCTGAGCCACCCAGGTGCCTCTCTACTTGGATGTTCATATTAATGTTCATCATTTGGTGACTGATAAGCTCCAGGCACCAGGCGAGCACTTCACCCTATTAGTGACTTTGGACTCCCTTCTCATCCCATCCCATCCGGGCAGAGGACTTTCTCCCCTGGCCCAGGCCCCGCCTCCCCTTCCAGGTGGAAGCGAGCAGCTCCCCGAGGACCAGCTTCTCACCGGCGGGATGCGGGATGTGGGATGCGGGATGCGGGATGCGGGTGAGCACAGGCCCCGCACAGGCCCCGCACACCCGGCTGCTGTGTGGGAACATGGAGAAGATACAGGCTAAACAATGATCAGCTGGACACTAAGCAGAGGAGGCCCTCCATCCGGGGAAGAAAGCTTTAAAAAAAGGGTATAATTAGTGTGAATCTACTGTTTCCCATTTAGCTATTTTCCATATTTCTTTGTTTTCTTTCTTCTGATAGCCTGGGAGTCTCACAGGAGTGCAATTCCTCCCCAAAACAGATTTAATTGGGGGTAAAAAGGCAGGAATCCTATGAAAAAGAAATCCCTGTGGCCATGTAAATGTGAGGGGTAAACATTTCACTGACAGAAAGACTCCGATGTTTGTTACTCCATGAAAATCTGCCTAATTTATAAGCTACAGCAATACCCCAATAGGTTAGGTTAAATTCATCCTTCGAGAAATTTTAATTTCAGTGTTACTATTCTTATAATCTGGGAGGCTTCCCAAGATGGAAATGTCAGTAGAAAAATAGGGGCCCATCTGAGAAACTCATCTAACAGGCAATTTGGGGGCAAATATATATATTCTGCTTTATATAGTTTAGTACTAAAATGTATTTGAGTAATACCTAAGAACATGTCTATTTAATCTTAACCAATGGGTTATGGGAATCATCAAAAATCAAACACAATAAAAAGGAACAATATTTATGGCATTTTAAAGCCTATCCTATTATTGGTTAGTGCTCCCCTCAATTGTTTAACTGCAATTGGTTCCACTTTCTCAGTGTGGATGATTTTTATACATCGGAGTTAAAAAATAATGCTGCTTGGAAGTGAAAAGTTAAAGACCAAGACAAGGCCTATTAGAATAACATTACACTTTTTTATTCCCTGCACTTATTTCATCAATTAGTAATTATTTCCCTTTTCCTATGCAACAAAATAGAAGCCATAAAATCTTTGATTTAATGAAAACTTCCTTACCAAATAGGTCCTCCAACTCTGCTGAAGGCTTGTAGGTAATTTATCTACCTCAGTAGGCAATGACCTTTTGTGAATCATGAGTCATTCCTCACTCCTAATGAGATAGATCCAGATGCCATCCCACCCTCTGCATGCCCCCCCGCCCCTGCCCTTCCTCCAGCGGAGAGGCTTCACCCGCTTCTTGCCCTGCCTCCCAACTCCTCCGGAGGGGGCTATGATTAGTCCCCAGGGCCCCCAGGAGCCTGCTCCGGAGGGAATCGCCCTTCTCCTTGCACTTCTTCCTTAAGTTGGCCAGACACTGTGCTCTAAACTGCCCTGAGGAAAAAAAGAGTAAGGCGTGGAAGAGGGCAAGAGAGGTCTGATTTTCGTCTGGGAAGTAGAAATAACTTCCTGGTGCCTCCAGAGGCCCCTCTGCCTACTCCTCTCGAACCACAGACATGAGAGAATAACCTTGTGCTCAGAATATCACCGTGGTCTCACTGTTGGAGCAGCGAAGAGCAGGGCATACTGGGAACCACACTTTGGTCCTGTGGTCTCCAGGCACTTTGGATGGAGTAGATGCCAATGTGTTCGTTCTTTTTCTTTCTTCTTTCTTTCTTCTTCTTTCTTTCTTTCTTTCTTTCTTTCTTTCTTTCTTTCTTTCTTTCTTTCTTTTTCTTTCTTTTCTTTTTCTTTTTCTTTCTTTCTTTCTTTCTTTCTTTCTTTCTTTCTTTCTCTTTCTTTCCTTCCTTTCTTCTTTTTTTTTTCTTTCTTTCCTTCTCTTTCTTTCTTTTTCTTTCTTCTTTCTCTTTTCTTTCTTTCTTTCTTTCTTTCTTTCTTTCTTTCTTTCTTTCTTTCTTTCTTTCTTTCTTTCTTTCTTTCGATTTTATTTGTTTATTCATGAGAGACACAGAGAGACACAGACACAGGCAGAGGGAGAAGCAGGCTCCATGCAGGGAGCCTGATGTGGGACTCGATCCCAGGACCCCGGGATCACGCCCTAGGCTGAAGGCAGGCGCTAAACCGCTGAGCCACCCAGGGATCCCCCAATGTGTACTTTCATTTGTAAATGGGATCACATACTGCTGATAGTATACTGTACACATGTGCTACTACTTATAAAGTATTACTAACATGTGCATGGGACTCTATATATTGCTGTACACGTATGTGTATTTACGGTACTGAACAGTGTATTAAATACATTATAAAGCAAATACAAATAGAGAGGAAGCATTGGATAGTGAAGATGAAGAAAGGTTTTAATATTTTCTCACTGTTTATTGCTAGAGCTTGTAAATCTTCTGCTTCCTAGGGGTCCATAGAGGGGAGAATGATAGTAACAATGCTGGGGCCAGTTAAGCTCCAGACATCACAAGTGCTCCCCACCAGTGTCTCAGGTGAAGGGGCAGGAGGTTAGTAACTGAAAGACCAAATTGTTTCCCCCACCTCACCCCATGCCTGCAACATGTTTTTCATACCATGCTTTCCAAATTCACAGGAGTGGCCTTTGCTAAGAGACTAAAAATATTTGCAGATGAATAGCTCTAGAATTCCTTCCAGAATGTTTGATGAATTTGTCTTCAAAATAGGTGGGCAGTGGTGGAAGGTTTAGAGACACAGGTGCAGGCTGAGGAGGTGTAGTTACAGGCACTCCACTCTGGCCCATGGAGCGCAGCCTGATAATGCCACACTGCCAGGGCCCCTCACCCAGGCAAGGGCTTGTCCTTTCTCACTGAAAAGTCAGAAAGAAATTAGAGGTGGCCTTTCATTGGCGCCTTCCCCAGAGGAACAGCCACCTGAATGGGAAAGAGGTGAACCTTGCAAATGTACCAGCAGGTAGGGGGCATGGAGGGAACGTGCAGTAACATCAGCCAGGACATCTCCACGCCGGATTTTGATTGCTTCTGGCTGCCAGGTCTGTATAACATAATCAATAGTTGAAAGTAGCTAGCAAGTTAAAGTGCATAAAAAAATCCAAACTTGGAAATGTCTATTCAAGCATTTTTAAAATTAATGTGTACATTCTTACAACTAATAAAACAAGGTTATCTATTTTAAATGCATAGGGTTGAATAAAACACACACTAAAGATAAAATTAAATTTTTTATTCTGAGGGGAAAAAAGAAATCTAATTCTAATAGGATAGTTCCTGATAAGATCTGATATTCCTATTTAAATTCTAATAAAATGAAGAGTCGTGGACAGAGAAATTGTGTTTTTTGAAAAGAACTCATTCAGAAAAGTATAGAATTGCTTGACGACTTTCTGCATTTGGAAAAAAAAAAAAGTAAGCTACCAAGAATACTAACCACTTGAACCTATGTTTTGAGGAGATGATTTTCCAAAAAAATTAAAAATAAAACAAGAAGGAAAAAACCCTACCGATGTACAGTTTCTTTCTAGGTCAATGATTTTGCTTTATTCACATGTCTGGGTGAGGCTGGCGAGTGCAACCTGCCCACTGAAGCCACTGGATTTGACACATTTCAGTGTCAGCTGTGGGATTTCTGCCTTAAATCTGTCAGGATGGCCCAGTGGCCACTTCTGCAAAAACCCTTGGGGACAAAATTTATTGTTATACCTCAATAGCTTTTTGTTCACCTCCAAAATAGGGGTCCAGGGTCATACTAATGATTGTGGAGAGACAAAATGCTCTCTCTATATTTTATTAAACAGATCTCTTAATAATTAATCAAATGTGAAAATTATTTTCCATCACTCTGACACTAAGGCTAAAGCATTGTGATTTTTTTCCTCAGCCTGTTTCTTTTTCTTTTAAATCGCCCTCTGTGGATTCCCTAGGCTACAAAGCAAGTGAGTAGAGAAAGCCCAATTTACGACTTCGCTTTTTAAGCCATAATCACCCTTCTGGGCTTCTACTGGGGAAGGGCAGGGGGATTTTGTGGGCTGTTCGATGAACACCTGAGAAAATCTGTTCTTGGATCCCCCAGAACCATGGGGGGGGGTGGCGTGACCCCGTGGAGGTGCACTCCGGGCAGACCACATGGCACTCCTATTAGGGGACGGCATTGTGGGAATAAAGGCACGATGGCCCTTTCTCTCAGTTTCTGTGAAGGGCTTGGTGAAGTAAGAATGCTTTGTTCATCTGCAGCTGTAGGAAGGGGGCGCTGCTCGCCCCGGCCCTGGGTCTCCTTCCAGGCCCTCGGGCCACACCGGTTGAGGGGATGGGGTGTCGCTGGCAGATTAATACCAGATAAGGGACATGGCTGGGGAAATGCACAGCAAGTGGTTCTTCTGACCTTTCCTCACTGAAAGGTCAGAGAGAAATTAGAGGTGGTCCTTCATTGCTGCCTTCGCCTAGGGACATTCCACCGGGCTGCCCGGGGCTCAGCGCTGGAGCACCTGCCTGCGGCCCAGGGTGTGATCCCGGGTCCCGGGATCGAGTCCCACGTCCGGCCGCCTGCGGGGAGCCTGCTTCTCCCTCTGCCTGGGACTCTCTCTCTCTCTCTCTGTGTGTCTCTCATGAATAAACAAATAAAATCTTAAAAAAAAAAAAAAAAAGAACATTCTGAATGGGTAAGATGTGAGCCTGGCCTCAGGACAAAGAACTTGTGGGCAGGGGCAGGGGCAGGGGCAGGGGCCGGCTTCGCTCAGCAGCCGCCCGGAGGCCTGTGTGGGCAGGAGTGGGGGTGTGTACATGCCCCCCGGAAGCTACCACACTAGAAAATGCAGAGAGCAGGTGGGCAGCAGGAGTGGGTTGCAAGCACGCAGAAGAGCAAGGGCTGCTGGCAGCAGCGTCAATATTCTCCCTCTGAGCACTAATTACATTATTAAGCAAACAGACCAACACAGGGTTTGAGGGACAGAAACAGGTATTTAGGATCCAGCCACTCTCCACTTGGCTGTAAATAATCCTGTGCATACAGAGTTCTTTCCCTCCAAAGTACGCTACTGGCCACTTGCCTTGCTTTCTCTTCAATCTACTGAGCTTGAGAAGGACAAGTATTGTTCTCCACGCCGGCCATTCTTGACCATGTCAGATTCTCTATTCCGTGCCACCCAGCTCTCCAAGATATTTCTAGGAGTGGTGGCCAGGGCAGCAGCCCTCTCCCCAGAGAAGATGCAGGATTCAGGAGGCACAGGAAATAGGTTCCAGGAGTAGCACCATGCATTTTCTTGGCTGCAAAGAGCATGCACTTGCTAATTAGACCTTTGCAACATACAGGAGCCCAAATCTCCTTTGATCTAGCTAAATCCAGCCTAAAGAGGTGGGTGTAAACACAGTATTGGAAGAAACCAGGAACAACATGGAAAGGATTTGTATGCAATGGGAATAAATCTGTTACAAAAAAAAAAAAAAAAAGTCTAAGAGGGAGCTTGCAGAAGGAAATCTGCAGCAGGCTGAGCCAGCCGGGTGAATGGCAGAGAGAATAGAGGCTATTTGAATACTGATGTGGCCCTCACTTTCTTCCATTTCCATTAATGACATGCTCATCAAGGGCAGACAATGGGACCGGCTGCCGGCGCCTGTCACAGTGTGTGGGTGCTGGGATGCCAGGCTGTCATCCCTGGGCTGCATTTAGAGACCTGCACGCTAATAAGAAGTGCTCTGTGCCGTCAATGCAGACAGGTGCTTCCGCGGCTGGGACATGCTCCATTCCCTTCCCCCTGAAACCCTCCTCTCCCAGCCCCCCTGACAGACACCATGAAATGCACAAATTAACAGCCCCATCATGTTGGGCTGCTGCTGCCTGCGGTGAAAGCAGAAAATCAAGTTGTCACCCAGGGTGCAGTGATAAAGCCACAGCCTCATTTCTCTGTTGGTGCCCTATAATAGCAAATGCCAGACAGCTGGATGGATGGGAGGCTTTAGATTAAGGCCTTGATGCACTCTGGCCAGAGAATTAGTAGTTGCTGTTTCCGTGTGGATATTTTGTTCAAAACAAACATCTGGAGAAAGCAAAGTTTCTTAGAGCTGAAGTGCCCCTTGCTTCTTCAAGAATCAAAGAAAACGGCCAAAAGAGAGTGGGGTTTCCTTTCAAACAATCCCAGTTGACTCTAACTCTGCATTTGCTTAGAACTTTATCTAGGATTTAGAGTTATGCAAAGGTTAATAAGGAAGCAGAGGCCAGTCTTGACTCAGGGAACGCTGGGTCCATGAGGATCTTGGGCTACTCACACCCCATCCAGCAAGTTCTCCTGATAGACTCATTCTTCCAAAGAGCCCCTCAGGTAGTCTAAGGCTGCCTCCCCGCCCCCCCAAACCCCAGGCCGTTCTGCTCCTTACTACACACTGGCACAGACTGAAGCTACTACTCATGAAATAATAGACACCAAGCACCCTGCTCTCCGGGCACCACTGCAGTTAGCTCCAAGAGTCCGGTGGCCTGACCTAGCCTGGGCTGACATGGCCAAGTGTGCAAAAGGCAAGAAATGGAGGGGCCTGAGCCCTTCAGACTCCAAGGAGTTTAATGACATAATGGCCTGAGAAGTTCAACATAAAACAGGAAGAGCAACTAACGAAACTTACAACATAAAACCCCCCTCCTGTCATTTTTATAGTAACAGTAAAACACTTTATTGAATTTATGAGCTACATAATGACTATGAAGAATGTAAGTTGAATTAGAACCAACTCGGAAGTATAATATCAACTATAAACCCTTTCTATTACCCCATCCCTTCAGCTTTTTCTGTCCTCTTCCTTTAACCAAGGGACATTGCCTTCCTCAGACTTATGCCCGAGACAGAGTTCACAACTTGCTAATAAATCTTGACTCTTGCTCCAAAGCTCCACGGCTGACAAGCCTCCAAGGGGTAAGATACTCTCTGGGAGTGACCATTCCCTCTCAAAGCCTCCAAGCCATTAAAATGCATTTTACAAAAGAAACCAGATCGTCTTTTCTTTGCATAAAGCCTGTCAAATCAAGAGGATCTTTGAGGATATACATCAGGTATTTCAATATTTGTAATTCTACGTTGGAATGGCCTTTCCGAAATAGAAACTCTAACTCCCTCAGAAGTTTATGGAAAGCATCCTTAGGCATGGACTCAGAGTATGAGGAGCTGGCGGTCAATTCTTAACGACTGGATGGGGGGAAACGCAGATCATGGAGCAAAGCAGCATGCTTTCTGTATTTTCTGTTTCCATTTCACTCTGCAAGTCTTTCTTTCCCAAAGGGTTTTTTTTTTTTTTTTTTTCCTGGAGGGGTAATAAAATGAAATGGGTGAAACAAAGCCATAAGCCAGTTAAGTCTGAAAGACATGTCATCTCATCTAAAAGGAAGAAACGGACCATTTCCATGCCTAAGGCTGACAGCAACGCCTGAGCTGGCAATAGTGCTATTCCATTTGATTTATAGAATAATGGGGTGACAAATGACGACAAAAATAAACTTTTACTGCACTGAACTGCTCCTTTATTTATGAAATTTGGCCAAGTAGTGAAATCTTTTATCTGCAAGTTGTAACATGGAGTGGGAACGAGCGATTATGGTGTGGTAATAGTAATCCAGCGATGGAGGCTGAGTCAGTTGGAAATGGATTGAGGTAAAATAACTACCGCACCATGATAAATGTGAACAGCGCTTTGCTGACAGATGATCTAACAGGTGTTCATAACAACTATATAAGAGGATTTATTTATGACCAGCCACAGCCGCAGCACTGTAAATCAACTCCAGCAGCTGCACACCGCTGAAACCAAGTCCCTGATGGAGGAATGGTGCAAGAGCCCAAAGAACACAATTCACTCCAGAATCTTAATCATCAAATAACATTTTTTTAGGTAATTACACCACAGCACAGAAATCATAATTACTTTCAATTAGAAAACTGAGCTGCCCATAACTTTGTTTACAAAATATTTTTACTTAGGCCCCATGGTTTTGATGAGGCCCGAGCAAAATGGAGACTCTGGGGTCATGGAAAGAGCACTCCTGGGTGTTAGCAGTTTCAATGTGAGGCCAATAGGAGGCCCTCTCGGGATGGCTTGATATTTTAAACCAAGAATCAAATTTCAAACTGGGAGGGTACTGGGTTTCCCCCAAAAGTCTGCATTAACTTCCCCTGGAGCAGTGTGTTTGGGTTCATGTCTTACCCCTTTGTGGTCATTCCTAACTTTATACAGTTTACTAACACAGGGACTGGGCATGTAACAATGAACTCATTAGAAGTGGGAAGTTCAAATTTAGCCCGAGGGGCCCATCTTCATACAACCCTTTTTAATTATTTTGCAAAGGAAAAATTTAGTATTTTTCTTTTTGTAGGCCATGGTCTTAATTCCTTACTATTATCCACGGAGATGGCTGACCCTACTGTTAAACAAGAGTCTTTACATTCATCACATTGCTTAAACCCCAACCCCCCCAAATTTGGTTCTTACATGAGTGAGAAGATGTTTTGCAAGGAACAAATCAGAATCTTGTTCAGCTACAGTTTGAAAGCTAATCTATTTTACCTCCTTCCGTCTTATATTATGAAACTCACCCCTTGGCAACCCCTCCATGGCCAGTTAATGAGAAGTGAGGTGAGGTAAGGCTTCCCGGTTCTCTCCAAGCACACATGCAGCATCTGCAGTCTTCAAGGGTTTACATGCATGAGCCCACTGGCAAAATTATCTACTGGTTAGGCCTTCTAAACATCTCTACATCTGAGAATAAAGATTCTTCTACACTGGGGCACCTGGTTGGCTCGGCCAATAGAGCATGCAACTCTTGAACTCGGGTTGTGAGTTTGAGTGCCACTTGAGTGCCACTTTCTTACTTAAGAAAATTCTCCTACACTTCAGCCTCATTTTTGGTGGTGCTCAAGGTTGTAGATGAGAAAGCAATGTCTTAGAAGATCATTAAAGACAGGCTTGAGTCTGTTGTAATAATTCCATATTTGAGTTCTAAGAGGCTTGGGTCTTCAGTGAACACATATATTGAAGCAGCCAGGAATTACATGTGCAAATGACTATGGACATCAAATTGGGTCCAGAGAAAGACATGAGAGAAGATTAGGCATCACTTAAACACATGATCACTTAACCAGTGAATAGATACCAATGCAATTTCATATTCTTTCACTACTCTGAAACCCCAAAAGACTCATTTTAGAACCTGGAAATAATTGAAAAGTACAGGAAATAACTAACATTGCCAAGGAAATATCTAAACTTGGCTTACAAGTGGGAGAGTAGAACCAACAAAGCCAATCTCTCCCAATCTCTAGTTCACTGCTTCCTAACTTCCTTTTTCTCGCCTCTTTTTCAAGCATGGGCCCCAGCATAGGCATGGCAACCATTCCCTTCTCTGAACTCCCACCACCCCTGAGCTGGAGACCTGGGGGATAGTGTCAGGGACATAGCCTGGGAATGAAAAAGGGCAACATGGGGGTACAGAGAAAGGTGTGTGGGTAACGTTGCTCTGTACAAAGGTACATTTTAAGAGACAGCCTTTTGTCTGTTGAGACACTATTTTTTCTTCTTCCACTCCTAGAAACTCTTTGCTCTTCTAAATGCCAGCCAACTTTAAAGACCTAGCTAGCTTCATTGCCTCAGTTGAAACTTCTCAGACCTCTCTAACCCAGTGAACACTTCTCCCCCTTAAATCCAATAGCTCTTACTGGCGTGATAGGACTATCCAGGCAACTGCCTCACAACTCTTTCCAGAAACGATTTCAGCTTTCAAACAGCTATGTTCCAAGTTTTTGGTCAAGTGATCATGTGAAGCCTAAAACGTTTTTATTCAAAAGACAATTTCCCATGGTAGTTAACTTACCAGGTCAGGTCTTAAAATAGTGCTTATGCCATAACACAGTTGAAAAATGGTAGGAAAAAAAATGTTACCAAGATGGAAAGAGTAAAGCCTTCATTTACTCATACTGAACGTTATTTGTCAGAAAGTCGCATAAAGAAAGGAGATGGAGACTGTGAAGATCCAGGAACAAATTTCTGGTCCATTTAACAGCATGTTTTCCTATTAAACACAATTTCTACTCATCTAGGAGTATAACACTATCATAACCTTTTTTTTTTTTTTTTGGTTCCTCTAAAATCTCAAGAAGAGAGTGAAAGTGATCATGAAAACTTTTTTTGAGGTAACTGGTCAAGTTGGAAGAAAACGGATGATTTAAAAAAAAGGCAAGTACATGATCAAAAGGTAATTGCCTTTCAATTAACCTACCTTCAATTTATGGAAGAACAAAAGAAATGTGCACCCAGTGGCTGGTCTGGTCAGGTCACCTGTGTGAGGAGAGGGGAGGTAGAGGTGAAGAGATAGATTCAGTACGACTCTGGAAGCTGACAGTTCACTTAAAGCTACTGGACTTGGCACCCAAAGTGAGTGAGGGTGGAGAAGGAGATGAGCCTGTTTTAGTATATAAGCGAAATTTGTTTGCAAACCAGGGCTCGCTGACTTAGCAATGTCCACACTGCCATTTCTTCATTTATTGCCAATTGGACTGTTTTTTTTCCTTGGGATTAGAGAGCGTATCTTCTATTTTACTATACCCCTGACAAGGGTTATCACAGTTCTTCACCTTCCACATGGATGCAGTCTTAAGGCTTTGATAATTTTGCATTATAACAGTACTTTTCCCCCTCTTATTATGTGAAAAGGGGACTTCTCCCCCATTTAAACACATTCCCCTAGAGCCATAGAGAGATTACAGAGAGGAAACAAAGAAGGTAAAAGAAAAGCTTAGGTTTTCCTCTAACTAGCTAAACTTTGCTTTTTTTTTTTTTTTTAAACTTTGCTTTTTAAAACCTCTTTATGTTATTCATTATTCTGAATTCTTGTCTCCTTTACTGTAATAGATACCTTCTTAACATAGGTTACAAGGGCAAATTTTTCATAAGCTATTATAAAGTTATTTGAATGTTTGCAAATAGTTACTGGGAAGGGCAAGTATCAAATATTTTAATTTGATAAGTTCTTTGTTACAGTCTCTTCAGAATAAAAACATTCTCCTTTTCTTAAATAAAGCAAATATATTGGGATACTGAAAATGAGGCAATGTGATACCAAAAAATGAGGCTCAGTCTGAAATATACTATGAGAGCCATTCTTCAAGATTGGTGTATATAAAATGTCCCATTAAGTGGACATTAAAATGAAAAAATACAGCTAGAATTAAGAATTCAACACTGACTAACTCGACTCAATGGAACAATTTAGAGATAATCATGGATTATGATAAAGTTAAAGGAAATATGAGGTAAGGAACTCTGAAACATTGTACCAAAAAAGGAAGAGCCCCCACCCCATTCCACCTCCATCTTAAACTTGTGATTTTGATCATTTTTCTCATTTCTCTTATATGAAAAGTATTTTATTGATATTCAGCTATTGATGTTAAAATGGCTTCAACTGTTAGCATACATTATTCTGTATAGATTTTAAATCTTAAAGTTAACTATCACAAATTTCTTATTCAAAAATAAATTTCTACTGAAATTTCCTTAGTTTTATTATTATTTTTTAAAGATTTTATTTATTTATTCATGAGAGACACACAGAGAGAGAGGCAGAGACACAGGCAGAGGGAGAAGCAGGCTCCCTGCAGGAAGCCCCTGATGTGGAACTCGATCCCAGGACTCTAGGCCAAAGGCAGACATGTAAGGGTTGAGCCAACCAGGTGTCCCCTTAGTTTTTAAATACATACATACCTATGAGTGACCTGTTTTCAAAGATAAGTGTCCTAATTTAAGGAAAACAAAAACCGATCTACATCACAACATACATTTTCTTTCTGCTTTGATGCATCATGTATAAATACGTTATTCAGAAAACAGATATTTAGCCAGTAAAATTATAACATTTCAAAAAATTGTTGACTTAAAAATCCAAAGTTGTGAAGCAAGCCCTGAGAAACAGGATTAATAATGGAAATGCCAAAAAAAAAAAAAAAAAAATAATGGAAATGCCAAGAGGCTGCAAAAAATGCAAGAGGTGCTTCTGAGTGTCAACACTGCCATGACATGTAAGGCTCCAGAGTGAGGTTGAACACATGATTTCGACGGCGCTACTTCTTCTCACCCAGATTAATTGCTGTATTTCAAGAGCAGGACAATTTATCAATCTTGTTTTCTCTCTCCAGCTCATGAGCTTGAAAATTTAAATATTTTTTTAGGGTGTTTTGTTCTTCTCAATATGTATTTTCCAAGAATGTTCGTTCTGTTCTTTTCCTCTTTATGTATGTTCCACAGTATTTCTTTCAATGTATATTCTCTTTTTACTTTTTAAAAATCTTTATGTGGCTTTACAGAAAGGGAACTAACTAGCATATACTCTCTTAAAGCCTATTACCTTACATCAGAAAGGTAAATAAAATTTCAACTGGTTTTAAAAAGGTATAAAAGACTTAGAAAAAAGTTTCCCAGCTATAGGACAATCTTAATAAAAACAGTAACGTGCCTAAATTAGGAAACAGACACTCCAGGGAAAAGTGCAAATATGCTGATTATGTAACTTTTAAAAAAATTTCTATGATTAGGTTTATACTGGTTAGTTTCGAAAGGTGTTTCAGTTCATCTAAGTTGGGCATCAAGATTCCTAAAGGAACAATGAGATCCAAAGAATATATCCAGCAGGTGTAATATACCTTATAATGATCTCTACAATTAAGACTGCACAGAGACATTTTATTTTATAACATGATGATTTTTGCTATTGTTATTCAATATATCATTTTTTTTCTTGGAGTTCACTATTCTCTAAACAATTAGAAAATCTATTTGGGTTCGAAAGTCATTTTTCTTTCACTAACTAAACCCCACTGATTGCTTCTTTGCAGAATATAATACTCAAACCATTTGCTTTAAAATAAGTATCAGCCTATGAACTTCAGTATTACATACAATTTCTCATTAAAAATGCAAAGACACATGTTATTCATATGCTAGTTTATTATTTGGAGATGACTTCATGATGAGCGTTGTCAATAACCAATTACAATACCAGGAAATTCACAGAACAAAATTCTGTAGAGATCTTGTTGTTTTTGTATTTAATTCTAAAAAGTATGCTACTCCAATTTTCACATACCAAGCTGAGATGCCGTTTAGACTTTTTCTAGGCTAATTTTTGCTTACCCTGGGACGGAGGGTGATTTCCAATGAACTTAAAATACCCAATTCATGCCCATCATTGTGAAAAAGGAGAAGGAAGAGGAGAAGGCCAGAAGTAGTAGCAGGACAGTGAAAATGCCACATGGATTCAAGAGTTGAGAAAACTGACAGTAAAATATATGTTCTTTGGTTAGCAAAGCGAAAAGGGGGAAAGTATTGCATACATGATAGATACACACTAGCATTCTAAAGCAGGAGACAAGAATGTCAAGAGTGTATTCTTTCCCCGCTGCCAGATGGAAGGGCTATTATTATAAATGAAAGGCAGCAGTAGTGGATGCCAGGCACTTTTGTTGTGTGCCAGATTCTGAAGTCCAGATGTAAGCAGGTTACCCCTGGGACAGGACAGGCTTCAACTCCCGCAGCAGAACAGAACCGATCACGGTTCTCTCAGTGTTGATGATAAGCTGGGCTGTAGAGCCTTCCTTCAGCTCTACTGTGACGAGCATCAATGACCCACTGTGCACAGTTTTAGCTGCAAACCTGAAGGGAAAGAAAGAGACCTTTTATTATGAGGGCGGTGGGGGAAAGGAGACAGCACAGATTCAAATAAGTCTAAAATAATTGTTTTCTCAGTAATTTCTTACAGGTTCCCTACTGCCAAAAACCCAAAGCCAAGCATTCTTCTCAAAAATCGATAAACTGCCCAGCACCATGCTTACCACAAGCAGGTAATCTTAGTGCACAGTTAGAACAGAATAAGAAAAGTAAGTCTATTTTACTTCTTAGTTTGGACAATAGATATGTGTGAATAATTCTCCATTAATAGATATTTGGGAATCATTCATTTGATGTTTAACATTTCGTCAGGCACAGGGCCATTTAAAATGAACCACTGTATTTTTATTTTTGAGACATATTAAGGAAAGGTACTTCTCTCAAAGAGCTTGAAATTTTAATTCCTCATATGTGAAAATGATTACTCAAGAAGTTAAATAATTTTATGGACATTATAAAACTCATATCGTTTCAGAAATTCATGCGTGCATATTAAAATATTCAAATTCAATCTCTAATGTTGATGATGACATGTAACAAAATCACATGCCAGGTATAACACCACACTCCTCCTTTTTAAAACTTTTAATGTTCAGAACGTTAGATACTTCTTTTTGCTCTAGAATAGAGGAAACTCGAGGTCTAAGGCTCCATTACTAAATTCCAAGACATGAAGAATCTACTAATTACATGGAATTAAAAGCAAAACTAGCCTTTTAAGCACTGCAATTGACTGAAAAGCCGTTGGAGGCACAATGAACTTCTGTCAATCCTGCTAATTCATTCTGCACGCACAGTTGAGCCCCAGAGACGTGAAGGAAGAGGACGGTACCCTCCCAGGCCTCTGTTTCCCACATGGAGCATGTTCCACACATTTTTTTGGGGGGAGGGGGTTTGATTGCAGGGATGGCTGGAGAAAAACAAAGTTGCCGCACATGAGCTTTTGAAAACACTAACAAGTGTAGAGCAGGTCTGTGACCTGCTGTGACCCCACTTTGCAGGGCCAATCCCCTTTCCCCTTTCTGTATGACACGTGTCTGAATCTGAGCCATCTGCCTCAATTTGCGCAACATCTTCAGCCACAATGGCACCCAGTTAGCCCTGACAACAGCTCACAATACATAAAAATAAAACTGCCGCGCTGACAGCACGCTGCGGACTATTCAAGAGCAAACCAACTGGTCAGTGTCTCATGTCTGACAATTAGCATGGGCCTTGCGCAGAGCCCGTGGTGTCCTCAGGGATCTGTTTAATTACCATCAACATAAAAGAGGGAGTTTATCAGGAGACTCTCAGAAAAACTTCACTCCCAACTTAATTAAAATATTAGCCACTTAAGCAGGAAGCAGATTCTCTTTAAATGGAAAGTAATTTCTTTTTTGAGTTTTTAAAAAATGACATCAAGATCTTATAACATACTTGATTCTTTTTCTGAAAACTAACAAGCCATTTTTGACTGAAACAGAATCACGAAAATCAGTTTTCCAACGATTATTAGAATAATGACTCAAAAACAAAACAAATATGCTAATTTTACATAACAAAATATTATCGGCACTTTCAGGTTGCATCTTAAAATGTGAGCTAGTGGGTTGTTGATAAAGTATGTTAGAAGCCTTTTCATTTATTTTATTTTCTACAAACCTGGAAAACTACTCTCTCCAAACAAAGTGAAGACTGGTAAGGATAATAGATTTATACCAAGACAGAGCAGGTTTTCTACTTGAGAGAAGCAACTATAAGTAACCAGTTTAGGAGGTGAAATCATACCAGTGTGTTTTTTTTTTTTTTAAAGATTTATTTATTTATTTATGATAGAGAATGAGAGAGAGAGAGAGAGAGAGAGAGAGAGAGGCAGAGACACAGGAGGAGGGAGAAGCAGGCTCCATGCAGGGAGCCTGATGCGGGACTCGATCCCGGGACTCCAGGATCGCGCCCTGGGCCAAAGGCAGGCGCTAAACCGCTGAGCCACCCAGGGATCCCCCATACCAGTGTTTTTAAAGAGATTTTATAAATTCTCATAATATACACATCGGTGTGCTCTTCAGATGTCCACACAAGACATAAGGAACTGCGTACCTAATTCCATCTTCCAGAAAACACAAATATCACTAGCCCCCCAAAGACCCTCTTTTCTATATTACCCCTTAACAAGTTTATGCATTTCTTTTGTCCACATTTTTGAGGTTCTTCTGTGTCACAGGAGAATCCTGTTTCTGTATTTCTTTAAACCATGTCTGTATGTCTGTTAAACCAAAGGGTATTAGGTAGCTCTACTGTCCTTCTCATTTATGTAACTCCCCCCCCTCCCCCCACAGATTTGGTCATCACCAAATCTTCATTCAACACATAATTCAACAGAGGTCCCTATTTCTGACAGGGTTATAATTATGTAAACAATAGTCTTATTAGTCCCTTTATTTACTTAACA
The DNA here is from genome assembly GCF_011100685.1 of Canis lupus familiaris. NCBI lineage: Eukaryota > Metazoa > Chordata > Mammalia > Carnivora > Canidae > Canis > Canis lupus. The sequence continues at coordinate 28,911,178 of NC_049224.1, read as the reverse complement.
CTTGTGCCTTGGGACTACAGAGAAGGAGATTATGTCTGAATAGGGACACAAAAGCACTTGAATTTCAGGGTTGCACAGCCCCAAGGCACATTTTATCTCTTTTCTATTAAAAACTTAGAGTCGATGGTATAGTAACATAAATTCAGCAGAGACAAATGTCAGTCTTGATGTCAGTATGTTTACAGAGACTAAAATTAGTGTCTTGTACATGTTTTTGAAATCTTATTAACAAAATTTTCAATACTGTAAAGAATAGGGGCATGAAAGAAAAGAGATCTTTGCTTACACTATAGAAGAAACAAGCTAAGCAAATCATCCTAGCAATAAAATCTGTTAGCTGGTGTAAAAGCTACTGCCTTTTTAAACTAAGTTTCTCTGTTCTAGTGGGCACAAATGGTGGAAGCAATGTTTTAAAGTAGAAGACTAGATCAGATGTTCTGACATTCTCATTTCACAGTTCAAAAAGGATGTATTTAATTGGAACACAGCATGATTACAACTGGGTTGTTTTGGTCCATGAAAAGCAAAGCCACCTCCCTCCCCGCCCCCCCGCCAAATTTATTAATCAGTTAATGCCCAAACAGGCTTTGCTTTAACATACACTGAAAAGATGGTTATGGAAAGAGTACCAGTAAATAAATAACACATAGCTAGCTTTGGGAGGTAAGAAACAATGATTATAAAGACAGCTTGGGTCAAATACTTCTATGTTAAATTTAATGGCTGACATCAGGACCTCTATACTTGACCTCAAATGAAGACAAACACTTTTCCAGAAGGCATGTGCAGTTTTTGGATCACCATATTCACAACTGCAGCTTCCACTTATTAAATGCTTTGTATAGCGGCACTTGCTTGATTCTATGAGGCAGATCACTTTATAGATGAGGGAACTAAGGCCTCAGAAGTTGAGGAACGTGCTCGTGAGCACACAGCTAGTGAATGGTTGAGCAGAAATTTGAACCCAAGTATTCTGATTCTGGATTACATACAATCTGAAATATGCAAAGTGCACCCTTAATATTTTTTTATTATTAAACAGATAAACTAAGGTTTTTATTTACTTAATATGCATACAATCTTTTGTTATTCCAAAAACTTTAAGAGGGAAGATATTTCCCTTCAAAACCGTGTACCTGAATTTGCACCATTATGGAATTCAGAGCATCCTGACTTGGTGCTTTGTCATAATAACTTTCAAATTTCTGCCTTTAAAGATCTAAAACATTTTAAACATCCACTACTTTCCACTCCCTCAAAAGAGACACCAGCAGTGAATAATATAAAACCTTTTTGAATGGAGCTGTAACACAGGGAGGGAATTCTGGGAGGCCAACCAACCTCAAACACCAGTAACACCACAAATGAGAACAAATAAGAGGGTGACCGTTAAAGATGTATTGCCTATGTATGATGGGCTCCATGTTATTAAAAGGATACCATCTAGGTGTTTTTCATAATTTCTCATTTTCATTCCACCACCAAGCACTTGCTGTTTGTAATCACCAACTGAGAAGGTAAAACTATTTAGATATATCTGTATTTCATTTTATTACATGTCTTTTTGTCTATTATCTTTAACAATTGACATTTAATCTTTGAAGCTTGTAGGAATTCTTAAGATTAAAGACAAAATAAGCTGCTTGCCAAACCTAAATGAAGATACCACTTTTCTTAAAAAAGTTAATCTGTCTTAACTATTGACAGAATTATGAAAAAAGCTCAGATAACAAAAACAAATTGGTATAAATTTATTATCTACAATACATGGCTTTATTCCCTCGTGCACTTAAGCCATACTTTTTTTTTTTTTAGATTTATGAGAAACTGGCTATGGAACATAAATGTTCTTTGTCAGAAGGAAGAGAAATTCTACAACTCAATTGTTTGAACAACTACAATAGGACAACGTGAATTAAAAAGTATTTATCTGAAAGACTGTTTCAATCTCCAGGGTAATCACAAACATAAAGATTTTAAGTAGAATCATATTTGCCACACTTAAAGCAACAGCTCTAGGACATGCTTTTTCTTCTCTTGGATAGTCTTCCTGGTTTCTGATTTTTCTATTCTGAGTTCAATTTTCTCATGTTTTCTGTTCTACTGGTTACCAGAAGCTGTGACAATGGCCTACTCAGGCTAAAACTTTTTTTTCCTCTACTCTTACATGAAGCCTTCAATTACTGCCTGCTGAAGCAGACAGAATCCTATTAGTAAGAAAGACGATCACAGGATGCAGTGCCCTGCCCTAGCTGTATAAAAATAATTAGTCCAAAGTTGACAAATGTGTAATGAAGTCACACAATGATTATATGTAAGAAATATTGGTTTCAATAAGCCAAACATCAAATGCCAAAGCATGGTGACTTGGAGTATTATTTTCCAAAGAATTTAAAATGACAAATCCTTATTACTTTGAGTTATTACAGAACATTTTAAACAAAGAATTTGTTAAGTGGTAAAAAAATTCCTTCTGTTGACTATACAATTGTATTTTAAAATTAAGTGCATTACCTAATTGAATGAATATTGAGGAAAAAGATTACATGTGATTCTAGTTTAGAGAATTCAGCCAAAGCAATGTATTTTTCCCTATTATTTTTAAAAAATCAGCCAGCAATATTATAGTGTTTTTCTTTGACAATCTGATGAGAAGAGTTAAAACAAAAAAATGAGCTACTGTCACAACTTAAGAGTTTCTGTATTCTGTTCTATCTTTAAACATGGTATAAAAAAATGATTCTCCATACTATCCTGTGAATGACTCATTCTCTTTCTTTATACAGGAAAGCTAAATAAATCTAAGTGTAGTTTCTCAAAGAAGACATGAAATATTCCAGTTATTCTAAAGCATTTCTAGGTTGTCTGTTAATGGGAGTGGGATGGGATGGGCCTTAACAACAAGCCAAATAGTAAAACAAATAAATTCTTACCCTATTCTCTTTGATTCCTTATAAAACGGTCAACCCAGAAGGAAAATCATCAAGAATACCTCTCTTTCATGTCTACATGAAAACAGTTATATATATTCCTATCAAGCTGTTGCATAACAGAATATTACCTCACAAACGGTGGAATTAAATAAAACTTAAAGAATGTTTTAAAGCAAAATAAGCTGTGTAGTTTGGTTATTTCTGAAATATCCAGATATGCTTTCCGTGTAAAAATTAACTGAGGTCCACATTTGTTTTTCAATGAAACGCTGTGCACAGAACCTACAGAGATCAAAGCAGCAGATACAAAAGCGGTGCTGCCCCCTAGTGGACAGACTCCAACCTGAACAAGAACTCGGATTTCTAAATCAGTTCCACAGATCTTTAGTACTGTTTGAAATTCCAAATTTCTTGTACAGTAGTTAAAAGACCAAAGCCTGATATCTTTATACTAACAACTGTTCACAAAAAATTTTGTTTTAAGACAGCTAAGGTATTATTACTACAGTATTAAGGCTAATAAAATTAGGGCACTAAGATAGTTTTCTGTTATTGTCCTTTAAAATTACTTGATATTTAAATATTTCATGATTATTAGGGAAAAGAAATAAAACAACAAAAACAATAGCTCAAAGGTTGAGCAACCTAAGAACAGAATAAAGGGAAATATCAAAGGCCCTACTAAGAAGTGACTGTCATTCATGTTTGTAACCCTAGTATTAAGAAAATCTGTCACAAGTCTTCAAAATATATTAAATGAAGGTCTTGCACAATATAGACATTTTATGATGGAAATGGTTGTATATACAGTATTTCTCCTATTAATAATCATTAAACATATACATGATAATAGTGATTCACAGGATGAACTAAGGCCTAGAGATGAAACAAATTGTTCTTTTTTTTTTTTTTTTTTTTTTTTTTTTATTTATGATAGTCACAGAGAGAGAGAGAGAGGCAGAGACATAGGCAGAGGGAGAAGCAGGCTCCATGCACCAGGAGCCCGATGTGGGACTCGATCCCGGGTCTCCAGGATCACGCCCTGGGCCAAAGGCAAGCGCCAAACCGCTGCGCCACCCAGGGATCCCCCAAACAAATTGTTCTTTACATGTACTTCAGTTAAATAAAAAGATCCTTTAATTTTAAACCTATAAATATGTTGGTAAGATAAAAAGTTGACTGCCAGGTTGCCATGGATACACTGTTCTATTCACAGCACTAGACTTTCCTAATAGTTAAGGACCTGAGTAACAATAGTAAAACAATGTTTTTTCTATTAAGACTGTAATTATTCAAAAGTTGCACGTATTCAAAACTTGCAAATTAAAAAACTGACAGAGAAAATAAATAAAAAAAAATAAAAAACTGACAGAGTAAACAAGATCCAAATACAGATTAAGATACCGGGGCAAGGAAAGGACTATAAGTATTGAATACAAGTTAATAATGAAAACTGTTCTGGTTCTTTTTTTTTTTCTTTTTTTTAAGATTTATTTATTTACTCATTCAGAGAGAGCGAAGAGAGAGGCAGAGACACAGGCAGAGGGAGAAGCAGGCTCCATGCAGGAAGCCCGATGTGGGACTCGATCCTGGGTCTCCAGGATCACACCCCAGGCTGCAGGCGGTGCTAAACTGCTGCGCCACCGGGGCTGCCCTGTTTTGGTTCTTGTTGAATAAACTAAGAACTAAAATAGAATCATAGCAGAGACCAGGCTTTCCATTTTCATCAACTTACCACATATTTCTCCTTACAGGGTCAATCTGTTGTTCACGAAAGGGCAAAATGACTAGGTAGTGTGACAATTCTTTTGAACAACACCACTGTTACTGAATGTCAGAATTCTGGAAACTAGGTTAAAATGCTGGGACTGGTGAAAGACAAACTTTTACTTGTGGTCTGAGACTGTTGCACAGACAAGACTATAACACATTAATATAATTAACAGTATACTCTTGCTGGAGCACAACAGCATAGCTGGAAGAGAAAAACGAACCAAACATCTTATCTATTAGCATCTCTTAATAACTAATCTGTAAAAAGGAAATGCATAAACATAGAAGAAATACACTTTAAAATGTCATGTGGCTATTATTAACTCTTGATAGTGCAAGGTGGCCTCAAACTATAAACTCTGGAACATTATTGGCCTTATAACCGGGTAGAGCACTGGCTAAACTGCAGATTCCTGGGCCATACCCCAGATGTACCAAATCTGAGTCCCTGGGTGCAGGTCCCACGAATATGAGTTTTACACAACCCTCCACAGGATTCTTTTGTACAGAAAAACCTTAAAGATTTTGGAGCTATAGACATTTAGCTTTCTGCTTTTTGGTCACTGTACATTAGTACCTTTGTGAGAGGACAAGCAATGTAATAAAAGCAAAGGCACCGCAATTTCTACATTGCACACTAAATATTGACACTTCCCTTTTGCAGTCCATTCATATACTGGCTTACTGTTGTTCACTATGCCTTTGTATACACTTTATTATATATTAGTTTATTAGTATTGTCTTAAATAATACACTTTAAGACTTTTATAACACATAGAATCTCACATGTTTTAATACGAATATCTAACACAGGACATGAAGATATTAAGCACTGTGGTTAATAAATGCTTTTTTTTATGACTTTTTAAATTCTCATTTCTGTACTACTCCTTATCATGTGGTAACTGTCATCTGGAAAATAGCAGATTGCCATAATGACCATAACTCTGTATATCTCAATGGGATGGTTTTGTTCTCAAAGAGCAGCCCTTTCAATCACCAAGCAAGTCCCACAGAAATGAAAATAAAGTTGTCTTTCAAAAGTATACTGGTTGGCTTTTTAAGACTATTGCTCATTTAGAAAATCAAAACTAAAGGTCATATAATCTCACAGCAGATATGCTTTCTCACTGATCTTGAAAAGCAGTTAATTACATAAGAAATGCTCCTTGTTTTTGAAATGAATTCCATAAAACTTGTGCTCCTTTAATTGACTTTTTCTTAATGGAGGCCATTCTCTGTTGATATGTAGGAACCATTTTCTGCTATGTATTCAATTAAAATATCTACTTTACGCTATTATGCACTTCTGCATATTAACGAAGATTCCCTTTTTCGTAGATAATTCTTATATTAACCATTCTTTAACTTGGCATTTAATGTAAAAACTATTCAAATTTTAAGAGCAGTGGGAATAAATTATTCCAAAGTTAGACAGTGGAAACTTTATTCATTGAATGGTCAGAAAGAATACTCTGGTGCTTATTGAATAGTCCTCTCAGAAATAAAAGATCCTGAAAAATTAAATAGAACATAGGCCCACCAAGAGTAATGTATTGATGTATGTACTGGAAATTTTAATATCTTAAAATATTAATATTCAAAATACTTCTCACCCTTGTTCTTTTAAAGTCATCTTAAATCAATTACCATTAATACAAGAATGGCATTGGTCCTACTCTTCATCAACTCAAAAAGTAACCATCACAGAAGAATAAATAAGTCAGACAGCTCACAAGGATTTCAATTTTGTGATTGACATATAAGTTTAGATGTAACTCATTAATTCCAGAGGATAATACGATACCAAACACTACAGTTAAAAACATGAGTACAACTCAATAAAGTGATAAACTGTTCATTTGTTATTATAATATAAACAGTAACTGCTACTTCATTTTAAATGACATTAAGAAAGGCATCAGTACAGATTTTACCAACAATTGTTAATTTTTGTTACTGCAAATAAAAATTGGCAAAAAAGTTACATATGAAAAATATTTTTTTTAAAAAAGGGATCCCTGGGTGGCGCAGCGGTTTAGCGCCTGCCTTTGGCCCAGGGCGTGATCCTGGAGACCCGGGATCGAATCCCATGTTGGGCTCCCGGTGCATGGAGCCTGCTTCTCCCTCTGCCTGTGTCTATGCCTCTCTCTCTCTCTCTCTCTGTGACTATCATAAATAAATAAAAATTAAAAAAAATATTTTAAAAAAAGTTACATATGAATGATGACAATTTTTAACAATTTCTGTATGAAAAATACAAGTAACTCCAGGTGTTTATTGCCTGGAAGCTTTCTGAAATTTAGAACATTAATATGGCTATACTATGAGAACGAATGCAAACATTTTCAGTTACGTCTAATGAGACTTGTGAGGCAAATTAAGACAGCACAACCTAATCTTAATTATAGATAGGTATGTTTTTCACTTTTGACTGTGTAGTAACTTGGGCTCTTCCCCCAAGTTACAGAGCCAAACACCAGGCTACTGATCATACAGCCAGATTAGAGAAGTGCCAAGACATTGCAGATGTGTACAAGGACCATAAACATTAAGTTTGAGTGCAATCTCTGCATTCCAGAGCCAAATATAAACAGTTTTTAGTTGTGTGTTTCCCCTGCATTAGTACAGACAATTGAGAATTGACTATAATTTAATCACTTGAAAAGGCATTAAGTTCCAAACCACCAAGACTAGTTACATGCAAACAATGCTTTAATAGAAATTATACAACTGTGCTAAGTGTCTTTCTTAGTCTGTTTCCCAATAGGAAGGTAGCTTTTATATTAGTTGGATTTGAGAAGGTAATCTGGCTGTTTTCTTCTAAGAAACAAAAATCTGGAAAGCTGCCATTGCTTTCAGAAAAGTTAACCCACATATAGAACAAAACAAAAAATAAATCAGAAGTTCCAACATAAACACAGGTGATCATATGTCTTTTTGTACATTACAGAAGGACATACTAAAACAGGACTGAAGTACTGCTGGATACTAGATGTGTCAGGTAAAATTTCATATTGTATAAGGATATTCTGGTGTTTCAGGAATTTCAATAATTCAAAGTATTCATAAATAAATCAAAGAACCTCTGCTAGAGAAAATCACTTCCTGCCAAGAAAGTAAAAATATTTTCACTGAAAAGCCTTCTTTTCACTCTTCCCCCTACTGAACAACATTAACTGATAAGCTGTATTTGCATGGTCGTACCAGTATGATGACCTAATATCCATTTTATTATTTTATCATCACCCTATGTGAGATAGATAGGATTTGTCAGATATTAAGAAATGGAAGCATCAGACCTGCTAAATAACTTAACCAAGGACCTTTCTTTAAAAACAAAACAAAACAAAACACAAAAAAATAGGGTAAATTTTTTGATTAATGCAGTGTTCATTGTCACAATTAGTAGATGATGTTAGACACCTTCAATAATGGCAGATTCGCTCTCATTCAATAATGGCAGATCAAGACTTGAACTGAGTTCTTCGAAGGCCAAGACCAAGGTTTTTCCATAGATAACAAAGATTTCATTTCACTACCCCTTCTTTTCCTTGCCATCCCCATCTAAACAGATGAAGATCTTAAAATGCATAAGAAGTTATCACTTGCCTCAAATTACCACAACCAATAATGGCAGAGATAAATCTAAAACCCAGATCAACTGCAATCCTCTTTATAAGGGGGCTCTCTTACCTCTGTATTAATTTGAAAAAAAAAAAAAGATTTTATAGGTAATCTTTATACCCAGTGTGGGGCTCAAACTTAAAACCCTGAGACCAAGAGTTGCATGCTCCACTGACTGAGCTAGCCCGGTACTCCCCTTTCCTCAATTTTTTTTTTTAAGGTCTAAAGTCATTCTCTTTGATTTTAAATTTATTTTCTATATACATAGATAAAGGCAGAAGTGTACCATTGTCAGTGGAATGGCAAAGGAATTAAAGATGGAATTAATGAATTCCTTTGAGCTCACAGAAGACTAAGTAATAACTGCATGTTTGTTTAAGGCAATCATTTTTATCTTTACTTTCATTTCAAGCCACTGGCACATATAAGATCACAAACAGGGCAACCATATTAATCACATTTTCTCCTACCTTTAAGGAAAATGACTTGGATCTCATGCTTTAGATGCTGGGTGGTGAAGATATATCTGGTCTAAGAAATAGAAGCTGCATTTGGCCCTACGTTGGTTTTCTAAAAGCTCCTTAATTACTGGGATCTCTCTTAAGGGATCACTGTAAAAATCACTCTGAATGTGGTACCCAAACTTCTTCCATTTCAAGTGAAAAAGTACAATCGCACTGCTTTATAAAATAGTTCTTCCTGGAAATCCACTGAATCTGGTGAAATAGGATAAATTCTCAACTGTATCTCATAAAAGGTAACTTTACAAATCACCAAACTATTATAAAACCCAAGTACACTGCCCTTCAGGATAGTCCATTCCAGTGTACTAAGGATTCCATGAAATAGGAAGAGAGCCTTAACACAAATCAATCAATTAAATATCTCATCAGAAACAAAGAGAGGGAGGGCAGATACAGGTTTCAGGGTTATTATTATTATTATTATTTAAAGATTTTTATTTATTTATTCAAGAGAGATGGGGTGGGGGTGGTAGGGTGGGCAGAGACATAGGCAGAGAGAGAAGCAGGCTTCATGCAGGGAGCCCGATGTGGGACTTCATCCCGAGGACTTCAGGATTATGCCATGGGCTGAAGGCAGGTGCTCAAATACTGAGCCACTCAGGCATCCCTCAGGGTTATTCTTTTCTTTTCTTTTTTTTAAAGATTTTATTTACTTATTCATGAGAGACACACAGAGAGAGAGAGGCAAAGACACAGGCAGAGGGAGAAGCAGGCTCCATGCAGGGAGCCCGATGTGGGACTGGAGCCCGATGTGGGACTCGATCCTGGGACCGCGGGATCACACCCTGAGCTGAAGGCAGATGTTCAACCACTGAGTCACCCAGGTGTCTCAGGGTTATTATTTTCAAGGAAAACTGTGAATTGAAAATTACATATTTACATGTACATATATATACATAACTTATCTCCATATCACATGTTGATAAACCTACCTGTATATATTATCTTGGCCAGAAGGGACTACACCTACATTGGCTATATTTACAACCTTCTGAAGGATCACAGAGGGAGTGAAATTCTGTGGTGCAGCAATGATTACAGTAGAAGTTTCATTCATTCCTGTTAGCATCCCTGTAAAAGCAAAAGAAGGCTCCCTTTACTAATTTCTTTATGACAATTACAATAAAACTATTAAGTTCATAACCAAAATTAAAAATTTTTTTCCAAAAAAACCCGCCACTCCAGAATATAATTTTCAAGATAATTATCATAGAATTAAAATAACTGCAAATGTTATAAAAAATTTTAAATCCTTATTGTGTAGGAAAATGTATTTTAAAATGCAGTGGAACTTAACTCTTAATATATCTGATTTTCAATACTATAAGATACAAATGTGGAACCACAAAGATGTTATTCATTTACAGTCCCTTTTAAAAAATATACCCAATTAATTTAGACTATGTTAACTATTCACGCTTTTACTTTTTAAGAATTTTTTCCCCCTCTCCTTTTCATTCATAGATCTCTCTTGCCAAATGCTGTCTACAAACAAATGAAAGTGAGTCTGGAATAACCAGCACCATTACCTGATGAAAGGCCTCAACTGATGGATCAAAGGTATCTTAGCAATGACTTAAAGTCACTGAACAGTTAACGTGGTTCTAAAAAATGCACACGTATCTAAACAGCTATATTATATTTATCTCTAAATATAATAGTATTTGCCTAATGAATGGGACTATATATTAATTACAAAAACACCAACCGAAATTTCTGAAGCAATACATTTGGAAGCAAAGGAAAAAATGTGAATGGAAAACCTTAAGTTCCAAAGACATTTAAAATTGATATTTAAGAAAAAAAGCTAAGCAAAATTATGAACAAAACCCATATGGTTAACATGACATGTCATTAATATCAGAATCTCATGTAAAAATGTTCAGTGAACGAATTCAGTAACATGCCACTTAGAACAAATATTGAAATTTAGTACCGAGGTTAAAAAAAACCAAAATAATTATAATAAATGCCATCTACCTTGAACTGTGATATAAGTCATTGACATCTAATGGTATCTAGTAAAAATGATAATCTTTTGAAACATTTGATATGTGCACAATAGTTTACAAAATTCATGAAAATGGTAAAATTTGATTTTATGTTTTCAAAAGGCTCTGAACCTTCAGGGCTATATATTTAATTTAGTTATTTACTGCAAATGCAACCTGAAATTTAAAAGAACCCCTATGATTAGCAGCACAAAGATATGAAAGCCTAACACTGTAAAAAGACTTATCTAGCTTTTACCAAAAAGCAGTTTTTACTAACCACTTTCAAACTTGGGGACACTATGTTCTGTCTTAGACTGTTTAACTTCAATATTAGGCAAAAGCTTTAAAAACTACACAAGCAGTCAAACACTGCTTTTAAGTAAAGCACAGTGGATGCTGACATAACACTGCTGAGAGATGTGTGTACTCATTTAGGATTTAAACCTTCTCCATTAAGCTCTATTGAAGAGCAACTGCTGAATAAATGAATGCAACTATGTTTATGTTAAAAGCCTGTTTCCCGCAGCATGTAATTAAAGGAAATGTTGTACAAAGCCAGTACTTTTGTCAAGCTCCTGTAAATGGAAAGATGGATAGCACTCAGAGAAGTGAATGCATTGCTTCATATTTAACCTTAACACTCTTGTCATTAATGGTTTGTCTAACTTGGTCTATAAAAGACAAGGTACTGCTCCATTGAAGTAAAATTTAAAAAATCAACTAAACCATGCTTTTCAGAACAGAAGATTCATTATCGTCAGCTAATGTATTGGCATAAAGCAAAGTAACATCCTATCAAGTAAGGCACACATTCAATCTGCCTTCCCACCCCCCTTTATTTTTAACTCATGCTGTTTTATTGTTATAGGCAATTTGTACCACTCAGCATGACAGTGTAAACTGAATCAAGATTAATTTACATGCAAAAGAACACTTAGGAGAGCAGCATGGTAAGCAAATGTATTGTCTCGATTGCTGAGGTGGAAAAAGAACCTGGAAAGAAAAAAAGGTGCTCTAATTAAGGGGCATCAAATATGATTGCTTGTGGTAGTTAAGGGCCAGAAAATAGTAAATGTCTGACCATTTAAAGAATTAGCATCTTACTAGCTAGGAAACCATAAGATGGATGCATAAATCATAATAAAATTAAGTAAACATTCTAGGTTTCTTAAACCAGAGATTTTTCTAAATGAAAATATATCAGGAATTCTCAAATTAACGAGAAAGAAAAATATGCCAAGGTATCATTATAAGTTTCTCCTATAAAAAACTGATTTTAGATACCATATAGGCTGCTCATACATAACAAAGGTAAAGTCACCAGGAAAATATTTTAAAACTGTCAGACTACAGAATTTGTTGCTTCATTAGAATTCACCTAAATTTTGGAGAGGCAGAGGGACAGAGTACTTAATTTACGTTCATCAGCTGTACTTAATTGCTAAAATGTAAATCAATATAAGAAAATAAAATTAAAATTTTTTTCTAAGTTTTAGATTTAACATACGAAGAAAATGAGTAAGAGGAGGCAGTTTGAAATGAACAGCTGGTTTATGTCTCATAATTATTAAAACTGCCTTAAGAAACCAAATTTTTTTTGAGAAGGTCTCACGTTATTTTCAGCACCAAAATCATTCCACAGCTAGATCACTAACTCTGCAATGCTCCAAACTCAATGAGAAAAATCATGCATCTCATTTCAAGTTCTTAATACGAGTATTATAGTTAACTTCAATACATAGGATAAAAGTCTTTTAGCAAGCACTTTGACCACCAACCTGACTCATGTTTAGCCATGAAACTCTAAATGCAACAACTGAAAAACAATGACAGATCAGGCTGCGTATCAGAAATGAAACCTTTTCTGTTTTAAAAAAAATTAATATGCGCGATGTATTAGATGCACTCTTAATATGGTACAAACTTTTAATTATGTACATCTTTAGTATAAAAATAGAAGTATATTCCTCATGTTTTTTATTTAGAATTTTTCCAGTTAAATTCTAATTAATGCATTTAATGCATTTCTTGAGTCTTAAAAACACAGGCCCTGTGAAATGAGGTACTAAGTATCTAAGTTCATTTTATTTGAAGTAGAAAATTATGTAATGTGTGCACGCAATGACACATAGGTACTTCATAACTTTACTAGTATTTTACTATCCAGAAGTTTGCACTGATAAAATCTGAGGAAATGGATGTTTAAGATTTTCAGTTAGCGAGTCCTTTCTAGGTATCATTTGTTGAAATAAGCTAAGCTCTTCCTAGAGTAGTATAATAAAAGAATACATGTGTAAGGTTCAGAATTGAGACCTCGATTACCAAACCAGCTGAAATCTATAACTAAAAAGATGCTATTGAAAAGACTCTTTAAAGCTGTGGTAAATTTGCCAGCATCAAGTCCCATATCAAAGAATGAATTCAGGAAGACAGAAAGAATGATACAGAAATGCCAAGAGACTTGCAAGGATTTACAAATACTTCATATAAACAAATTTTCAAATAGCTTTATTCAGAGTAGCCTTTCTGCTCTATTAAACATAGCAAACAGCTGCCAGATTTATTCAGACAAATAATCAACAACCATAGAAGTAAAATGGCAGAAGAAAAAGGAATTTTGGCAACAACTCCACAGAGGACCACAGCTGTTCTGCAAGCGCACCTCTCTCATGCGCTTACGGTTCTGTATGGCTAGTCAGGGAAAAATCCCTCAGTCACAGCAGAGCACAAAACACTTAATCGAAATATCAAGTATTCTAAACCAAAGCTGAGGGATAGAAAAGGTAAACAATAATCTGCTGCTTTAGATAGATATATATTTTAGCTGCATTTTAAAAAAAAAAAAAATATCCCCTTAACAATAAATGTGCCAAAGCCTTACGCAGTCACTTATGTGCCACTCACCTGGTTTTGCTGAGCAGGTGTAAAGCAGAGAGGCAGGCTTTAGCCAGCAAAGGGTAAGAATAGCAAATGTAAGCATCAATTCATCAATAGAAAAATAAAATCATAGAATCACAAAGATGATTTCTTCTATAGCAATAATCAACTTCCAAGAAAAGCAAATGCAAAGAGGGATTTAGTCATTCTTTTTTATCATTTAAAAATAAGGCAGAAAATAAAAGATTACTATTAATTTTTTTAAATATATTTTTTTAAATTTTTATTTATTTATGATAGTCACAGAGAGAGAAAGAGAGGCAGAGACACAGGCAGAGAGAAGCAGGCTCCATGTACCGGGAGCCCGACGTGGGAATCGATCCTGGGTCTCCAGGATCGTGCCCTAGGCCAAAGGCAGGCGCCAAACCGCTGCGCCACCCAGGGATCCCAAAAGATTACTATTAATTTTTTAAAAGATTTTATTTATTTATTCGTGAGAGACAGAGAGAGAGAGGCAGAGACACAGGCAGAGGGAGGAGCAGGCTCCACACAGGGAGCCTGATGTGGGACTCGATCCTGGGTCTCCAGGATCATGCCCTGGGCTGAAGGCAGCGCTAAACCGCTGAGCCACCGGGGCTGCCCAAGATTACTATTAATTTACAGTCTTGTATGAAATTTTCTTTGTGAGATTCTTCTGCAAGGTCTTGGGAACACTGTGGATTGCAATGGCCTTAAAAAAAGAAAAAGTAAAAAAAGAAAAGAAGGACAAAAAAAGATCTTTGGCACTATAATGATAGAGTGCCAGGAAGCATATGTTTCTCCTTAGGTAAAGATATTTGTATGTGACCAGTACTTTCTAGAAACATGACATATATGGTTTAACAACCTCAAAATGAAGGAATCTTTGTATGATAATCCCTCTAGAAAGAAAAACAGCCTACCCTCACATAAACTTTAAGAAATTGCACACTATGCTATTTAAATATGCCCTAGTTTTATATTATCTTCAATTAAATACATGAAGTCACAGTTATTTCCCCTTATTCATATAAAAAATAAAATTCATTTTTATTAGTAGTTATGGTGGACTCTGGGGCAAGCACAACAAACTAATACTTCCATTCTGCTGAAAATATTTTCTTCTTAGGTGCGTATTTAAAAATATTTCAGCTCTGATACAGCCAGACAAACACAGCATTTCTTTACTATAGAATTAGGTCAAAAGAAAATGGAGGCATTTTAAAGCTATAATTAGGACTTTATTTTGAAGAGTGAGGCACTCTAATGTGTGCAGGGAGAAATATATTAGTGGGACATGAGAAACAGTTCTATAGTAAAAGAAAATACAGAGACATAACATTTATAGTGGCAGAACTTTGGTAAGTTTCAAATCCCTCACATTTTCACTAATGCAAAACACATAAGTACATCATTAGGTTGACAAACTCATAATTCCCAGAAGTGAAAAATTAAGAGTCAATTTATTATTTTAAAGACATAGTAATCAATTTTCATGTATTCCAGGAATGTAGACAAACATATCCTTTTTAAGGTTATTTTATGGAAGTAAAGGATTACCAAAAACTAGAAGATGATTCACTGACATTTGTTAATGGCTATGTATATATGGTAATTTATTCTAGAGACCAGATAGAAGAAGAGTACATATTATTTGGGATGCCAATTTCTAGTAAATTGTAGTTAATTTCTCACCTTGCTCTTTCTTAAAGTCTTTCTCTGACATGGCCACAGGTAAAAGCAGTTCTCCAACAGGTGGCTGAATATTAACATTGAAGCAATCGTCCTTGGTACTAAGAGAAAAACACATCAAAGCTGACTAAATGCTTAATAAATAAAGATTCTCTTTAATACTATGCTAGTTGAATAGATGTGATGAAAGCATATGTCAGCATATACCATATAAGATCTTGGCTTAACTAGAACAGCTAAAAAGGCTTGAAAGGGCAGCCCGGGTGGCTCAGCGGTTTAGCGCCGCCTTCAGTCCAGGGCCTGATCCTGGAGACCCTAGGATGGAGTCCCACATTGGGCTCCCTGCATGGAGCCTGCTTCTCCCTCTGCCTGTATCTCTGCCTCTCTCTCTCTCTCTGTCTCTCATGAATAAATAAATAAAATCTTAAAAAACTTAAAAAAAATAAATAAAAAGGCTTGAAAAATTCCCCAACACTATTTGCAGAGAAATGTATCTCTATGAGTTGGAAAAGTTTTTTTTTTTTAACAGAAATATGCAGTTATAGTAACTACACCATTTGATATAGATTTTTTTTTTTAAGATTTTGTATTTATTTATTCATGAGAGATGTACAGAGAGAGGCAGAGACATAGGCAGAGGGAGAAGCAGGCTCTGTGCAAGAAGCCCAATGCGGGACTCACTCCCAGACCCCTGGGATCAAGCCCTGAGCCAAAGGCAGATGCTCAACCTCTGAGCCACCCAGGCGTCCTGATGTAGAACCTTTAAAAACAGGTAAGCATCATGGGTATACATACTCATTACTACCAAAGGAATGCTTCATGCAGCTTATAGAGAAGTAGTATTTTCTCTTTACTTTGTACATTTCAAGTGTAGAAAATGGAGTGCTTTAGTCTTAAATGGTTAAGATCTCTTTTAAAAATATTAGTTTTTAGTAAAAAATAAAATAGAGTGACCATACTGTGTTTAGATATGTACTAATAAAGTAACACCTCATCTGCAAACTTGCTTTTTTAAAACAAAAACTCATTTTTAGTAGTGGTATTCATTAATATTGATCAACACGTGCTAAGTTGTTATTTCAAATGACAGGATATGAATAATGTAGGAAAGGCAACTCTGTACCCATATCAGATAGAATAGTAATACTGAGTGCATTTATTTTAATCTTAGGACATACTACTCTCTAAAAACTTATTAAAAATTCTTTAGAATTTTTTTAGGTTACATGTTTCAAGTTAGGTTGATGAGTCTATCAGGAATGTGTTTGGCTGCAAATAAGCAGAAAATCAAACTAATACTATGCACACATTGTCTAGTATACAACAAATCCTTGAGTTACCAAAGGCTGCTTCAATGGCTTAAAGATGCTGTTGGGGACCTAGGTTATTCTAGCTTTCAACTCCACCATCCCTAGTGTGTTGTCTTTCATCCTCATGATTGCCAGATGGCTGCTGCATGTCTAGGTACCATTTTCACATTCTGCTTAAGAAGAAATAGTGACAATGGAAGAGTGAGTAGTAAATACGTGAGCCAACCAGATCTGATTCTTTTTATCAGGAAAGCTTTTGTCCCCAAAAGGACTTCTACATTCATGTGAGAACTGCATTTCATGGCCAGTGGGAAGGTGGACAGGGAGATGGGGACTGTGGGTAAAAAACTAACAAACATTAGGTTAAGACACTTCATTGAAGGGTGCGGTAGGGATAAATAAAATGAAAAAAAATCATGTTTATGCTATTATAAACTATATTCTTATAAGCTGCCTGATATTTTTTTATGGAGCAAGGTAAAGACTAGACTAAAAAAAAGAATGTTTTGAATTATTCACATGTGGATTGTCTAAGGAAAACTAACAAATCTGATTTATTAATTCAATATAAATTTACCTGAATACAAACTAGATCCCATGTACTGTACAAGTACCTGGGGATTGATTTATTCAAATATTTTTATTTATTTATTCATGAGAGACAGAGAGAAAGGCAGAGACATGGGCAGAGGGAGAAGCAGACTCCCTACAGAGAGCCAGATGTGGGACTCTATCCCAGAACCCCGGGATCACACCCTGAGCCAAAGGCAGGCACTCAACCACTGAGCCACCCAGATCTCCCTGGGGACTGTCTTTAAAAGACAAGTGAGACTGACTCTAAAAGCTTACAGGTCAGTGAGAGAGGAAGAGTTCAATTATGTTCATAAAAATGGTAAATGCTACATCAAAGATATGTACAGAGTATTATAGTTCACAGAAGAGGGACTGATTAATTCTACAGGTGTGAGGTAAAGATACATTTCCAAGAGCAGAGAAAGGGGTGTACTAGGTATTCTAGACCTGTTTTGGGAACAGTGAGCAGTGTGGTATGTCAATAGATGAGGCTGGGGGTGCACTATAAAGAATCCCATATACATTCATTACCATTCATCTCCATTTCTCCCAGGACAGTCCCAGTTTGTGGCTGTTGTTCTGGACTCCTTTCACTCTCTAAAGTGTCCTGATTTGTATGACAAAGTATAGGATTACTTCACTCATATAACTAAGACAAAGGGGTTTCAATGTTTCCTGAAGCAACAAGGAAAACAACCAGAGATTTTTGACACAGGAAAATAAATGATCCCACTGTATTTCAGAAACTCTACTACATCTACTAAGATGTAGTAGAGTAGAAATCTAAGGAAGTAGATTCATTAGGAATCTAATTTAATAGTCTAGGTAGGGGTTTTACATTGTGTTTAATTTTAGTAATTTCTAGTAATAATGATCCTAAGAGGTAGCTTCTGTTACCCTCCAACTTATTGATGAGAAGTCAAACAGCACATCCAAGGTCACACAGCTACCAAGTGGCAATACTGGGATCTGCACTCTGGTCTATCCTACTCCACAGTCTGCTATATAATGCTGCTTTAGAAATATATATTTTTTTATTCTGCTCTATAACACTGCACTCCTAGACTGAGAACAGGGAAGATGGGGGTATTTTAGAATCAGAAGGGACAGATATGGTGATGGATGGAAGGGACTTTGAAACTTCTAATGGGAAAAACTGGGAGAATGATAACTAGTGAAGTAGTAGAGTTTTGGGGATTAAACAAGATGATTTGGCTTTAATCATGCTCTATTTTGAGTACCACTGAATTATTCAGGAAGAGATATTTAGCAAATAACTGGAAATACAAATCAAGAATCAGAAAAGAGGTCAGGGCAGTATATATGAGTTTGGAAGTAATAGAAAGGTAAAGGGAAGAGCTGAAGCCTTACAAAGAGATAAGATCAGAGAGAAAAAAAAAAGGATAAACAATAGAAAGGATAAGGTGGAAATCTGGGGAGGACCTACATTTAAATAGAAATGAAGAACTGCAACTTGCAGAAGAAACTGAGAAAGAGGGATCCCTGGGTGGCGCAGCGGTTTGGCGCCTGCCTTTGGCCCAGGGTGCGATCCTGGAGACCCGGGATCGAATCCCACGTCAGGCTCCTGGTGCATGGAGCCTGCTTCTCCCTCTGCCTATGTCTCTGCCTCCCTCTCTCTCTCTCTCTCTCTCTATCATAAATAAATAAAAATTAAAAAAAAAAAAAAAGAAACTGGGAAAGAGTGGTCAGGAAGAAAATGTGTGTCAAATAATGCAAAGAGGAATAAAAAGCAGCAAGTGTTACTGCAGACCCCAGCAAGGCAGTTGAGATGGAAGGAAAAAAGCAGAATGCTATGAGTTGAAGGGTGAACAGGAAGACTGGAAAGATGGACAGAAAACAGTAGAAGCTTTGTGAGGATGCAGAGGCAAAAGAAAGCTTAACAAAGCCCTAGCATGTTCACGGCCTGAAGGGAAAGAGCCAGTGGAGAGGAAAAAACTAAGGAATACCTGATGGAACAAGGCCTCAGAGGAGCTAGATGAGGTTGGGATTAATAGCACGAGAACAAGGTGAACCAGTCAGCATCCTCCTGGCTCTTCCCAAAGCAGCACAGGAGGAGTGGTTATGACCGCAAGAAGTATTGAGGGTAGGACACTTGAAGGATGAGACTATACCTGATATAGTGGAAGGCTAAGTCACATTAGAAGAAATATGTAAAAGATGATGGAGTAAATGGTAAATGTGCATGTCTATATACAGACACACACACAAATATACATACACATGTGTATATATAATTTATGTATAATATATAAGAATATATTATATATGAACTATATGACATACATATAAATTTATATGTATAAATATATTTATACATGTAAGGAGGTGCACAGTAGAAGTATTTTACTAATAGAAGAATACAATTAAATTAGGAATACAGGGATCCCTGGGTGGCGCAGCGGTTTGGCGCCTGCCTTTGGCCCAGGGCGCGATCCTGGAGACCCGGGATCGAATCCCACGTCAGGCTCCCGGTGCATGGAGCCTGCTTCTCCCTCTGCCTGTGTCTCTGCCTCTCTCTCTCTCTCTGTGTGACTGTCATAAATAAA
The DNA here is from genome assembly GCF_011100685.1 of Canis lupus familiaris. Classification (NCBI taxonomy): domain Eukaryota; kingdom Metazoa; phylum Chordata; class Mammalia; order Carnivora; family Canidae; genus Canis; species Canis lupus. The sequence goes on along the minus strand of NC_049224.1, from coordinate 28,891,290 downwards.
TAAAAAAATATTATTAAAAAAAATTAGGAATACAATTAAATCAGGAGACCATTGGGTTAAATTATATTTATTACATTATTGTTACTTTATTTTCTTTTTAATTACGGCTTAAATGATTCCTTCCAAACTGTCCTTCCCAACAGTCCTGAGGTATCATTTGTGCCCTGGATTAAAGGTAGCTGTACAGGGGTGCTTGGGGGGGCCTCAGTCAGTGTCTGCCTTCAGCTCAGGTCCAGATTCCAGGATCCTGGGGTCAAGCCTTGTGTTAGGCTCTCTGCTCAGCGGGGAGTCTGTATTTCCCTCTCCCCCTTCCCTCTCCAACCCTGCTTGTGACCTCTGGATCTCTCTTCCAAATAAATAATTAAAACCTTCAAACAAACAAAAAAAGGTAGCTGTATAGCTCTGACTCCCAGGGAGAAGGGTGGGAGATCAGGGAAAGAAGGAAAAGCATACATGAAAATGTAGGTGAGTAAAGAGCAAGTTTAAGTTTGGGGGGAAAATGTGATCCTGAAATATCCCCACTAGCAATTTGCGACATATATATGACTCAACTTGACTGGGTATGTTTTGTTTTTGTTGCTTTTGGCTAATGATATTTTATTTTCTGTAGTTGGTAAAATGGTTAACATAATTATCTTTGAAAAACCAAAGATAGAAGTTCATCCAAAATAGGTCTTATGAAGCAAATGTAAATAAAATTGGGGCACTGTTGTGGCAGATACTACTCGATGCTTACTCAAATACTTTTTTTTTCTTCTTTACTGACCTAATCCTGACTTTGTTCAGGTAGACAATGTGCCCAAATGGAGCATCGTATCTCTCAGTCTCTCTTTAGGAGTGATCAAGTAACCCAGTTACAACCAATGAAGCATACACGGAAGCCTGCCAGGCATTTCTAGGAGAGTTTGGCTTTTCCTACATGGCTCTTCTCTCCAGATCACTTCATTTTTTTTCTTTTTCCCTTTTTTGCTTGGAATGTAGATAGAAACCTGAAAGTAGAGCAGCCATATTGTGACCAGGAGGATGGCAGGCACTTGCTAATGTAATTAGCACATGGAAAAAAACTCCACAAAATAACAAATGCTGGAAAGCCCTGAAGCCATTGTAGAGCTACTCCAGCAGCTCTTAACTGCTGACCTCTGCTCTTGTACTAGCAGAATAATAAACCCCATTTGGTAAAGCCACTAGAGTTGGGTTTTTGCTACACACAACTGAATGCAAAATCTAATATAACAAGCATATAACCTACTTCATAAGCCAGTGTCAGCTTTTTTTTTTAAATAAAGATTTTATTTATTCATGAGAGACTCCGAGAGAGAGGCAGAGACATAGGCAGAGGGAGAAGCAAGCTCCATGCAGGGAGCCCGAAGTGGGACCTGCTCCTGGGACTCCAGGATCACGCCCTGGGCCAAAGGCAGACGTTCTATCACTGAGCCACCGTCCTGCCAGTGTCAGCTTCTAAGCAAGGTTTGACTTAGAATCAAGTCAGGTGGAATTTTCCCTCTTTAATTCAGGGAAATTTTACTTTCATTTATATTAGTGTTCTAGCATGTCCTCCACAGTTTTTTATGTGCCTCCTTTTCTGCCATTTTGTCCTTTTTTGTTGTTCACTTCTCTCCCCTTGTTGGGTTTCCTTCTCTTTTTCCCCCACCTCTTTTTCTTCTCATCTCCCTCTGGTTGAATGTGGGGCTAAATATAGATATCTTGACATGTATAGGGAATGGTGAAAATGAGTAATGACAGATGTGCATCTATTGGAATTAAGAGATCAATAAAGTACTAATATTATGCAGCTCTAAGTAGCCTCATTACATGTGATCAAATGGCCTAATAGTTTATTATTTTTGTATTTTAAAAAAATATTTTATTTATTCATGAGAGACACAGAGAGAGGGGCACTGACATAGGCAGAGGGAGAAGCAGGCTCCATGCAGGGAGCCCCACATGGGACTCAATCCCAGGAGATCATCCCCAAGCAGAAGGCAGGAACTCACCCACTGAGCCACCCAGGTACCCCCAAATGGCATAATAGTTTAATGTAATATAAGATTCTACCTGTTATATTTAACTGTAATGCACATACTTGTACTACATATAATTTCATTTTACAGACTCATAGGATACAAATTGGTAAAATTTCTAAGTAAGAGAAAAGGGCAAGGAGTCTGACCATAGTGAAACTCAAGTTTCCTTATCTATGAAGTTAAGATAAATGGCATTTACCTTACAGGTGACTTTTAATGATTAAATGAAAAAACATAGCCAATATAGTGCTTAATGCATAGTAGATACTCAAAATCTACACAGAGAATAGGGTTGTGTCATAATTTATTTCAGCATTCCCCTCTTGATTCTCATTTGCAATCATTGCTACCATAAACAATGCTTACTTAATACCCTTAGCTAGATCTATTTTCTTCTGCACAAGCACCAGTATTTCCCTAGCTCTGATACCCTGAAGAAGAAACTGTTTACAGAAGAGAACAAACATTTAGCACTTTGATAGGGCCAAACTGCCCTAAAAAAGGTGGGGTCAATTAAAGTCCCATAAACAGTATACCACAATACATGTCTCTATCTTGTCAATGTCAGATACTAAGCTTACTTAAAAATTTTGCCAATCTGACTGGTAAAATGTTTTAATTTTGCTTTCTCTGCTACTAGCGATGTTGAACATCTTATGTTTACCGACTATTTACATTTCTTTTCTTGTAAACTGCCTATTCTTAGCCTTTCTCCACTTTTCTATTGAATTCCATCGAGTAACTGAGAGTTATGTAAGTAACTCTCTCAGTCACTCTCTGGTTATTAAATTTTTGTCGGCTACATATACTGCAATACTTTCTCACCATTTCTTATCTGTTATGGTATCTACTTTTTCTTCTTTGTAGAGAAGTTTAAAAATTTTAATAGTCAAACTTGATCATTTTTCTCTTTACATTTGAGTATTGTATCTTGCCTAAGACTTCTGCCCCCAGAGTATGAAAGCATTTGTGTATATTACATTGAAATACTTTTAAAATTTTTTATGATTTATGACATTTTCTTTTCTAGTTGAATTTTAAATATTTGTCAAGTTCCCTGAAAAGCCCTACTGGAATTTGCCTACAATCACACTAAAAGTTGAAGATTAATTTGAAGAAAAGTACTGTCTCCCACTTAGGAACATAGTATATGTATTATTTTACTTATATCTTCTTTTTATGACCTTCAGGAAAGTTTCAGGCATTTTTTTTTAATTCCTACATAGGTATTTCTTGTTCATTTATTCCTTTTGCTAGTCTTATAAATAGAATAATTTTATACATAATGTTTTTAAATTGGTCACTCTTGTTATATAGAAATGTTCATGATTTCCATTTAATGATTTGTACCACCTTTCTAAACTCATTAAATAGATTTTCTGTTGATTCTAAGACTTTCTAGGTGATAATTATACTAGATAAAAATGATAATTTACTCTCTTCCTTTTTAGGATTTCTACCTTTGTTTTTACTTGTCTTTCTATATTGGCTAGAACTTTCATATAATGTGAAATAGTGTTGAAAATGGTAACCTTCCTTTGCTTTTCTTAGAAGAGAATGCTTCTGCTACTTCATGTGGTAATAGGTAACTTGTAAAGCCCAGAAATTACATGAATTTATAATGCCAAGTGGTATGTACACTCATGTGCTATCCTTTCCGGCTTTAAAATCAGGGTGGGGGCGCCTGGGTGGCTCAGTCAGTTAAGTGTCTGCCCTTGGCTCAGGTCATGATCTAAGGGTTCTGGGATTAAGGCCCCATTGGGGTTCCTTTCTCAGTAAGGAGTCTGCTTCCCCCTCTTCCTTTGCCCCTCCCTACTCGCTTGTGCTAGCTCTCTCAAATAAATAAATAATAAATGAAAATTAAAAATAAATCAGGGTGATGTTGAGCTTTGTAGAATGACATGGATATTTTCCTTATTTTTCTTTGATATAGAAAAGTTTAAATAATATAGAGATGATTTCTTTCCTAAAGTTCTGATACACCTTTTTAAAAAAATTTTATTTATTTATTCATGAGACACACACACACACACACACACACACACACACACACAGGCAGATAGAGAAGCAGGCTCCCTGCAAGGAGCCGGATGTGGGACTCGATCCTGGATCCCAGGATCACACCCCGGGCTGAAGGCAGATGCTCAACCACTGAGCAACCCAGGTATCCCAGTTCTGATACAATTTAATCAATTTTATTCTTAACATTTTTTCTAGGAAACCATTTCATCTATTCCAATTTATTAGTATAGAATTACATATAATATTATTTTGTAATTCAGAAGACCTCGTTTTTTTTTTTTTTTACCACCTTCCTCTTTTCTAATCTTTCTTGTATCTTTTTTTTTCTCTAATCCTATTAGCCTAAAGATTTTCTAATTTTTTTTGGAAAATTCTTTGCTTTTTAAAAAAATGTGTATTTTTTGTATTCAGGAAAAAAGAAATTCTTTGCAAATACTCATATCTTAGATCAAGTCAGAAACTGAATTACTAAATTTTTATAATGTTATGTGTATATCTATATTTACCTGAATGCTTATCTAAATATCTCTCTTCCTCTTTGATTTGTTAACAAATGGCTTTGTCAATTTCTCCTAGAATTTCATTACTTTTTGCTTTATGTATTATAAAGCTATGTTACTGAAAAGTTTGTAACTTATATTGTTGTGGAGGAATGCAATGAGTAGAACATTTTCTTAGTATGAAGTGCTTTTAAAATTTTTCTAGTATTAGTATTGCCCCATTTTCTATTATCTTTCTGATAATAAACATATACACACATACTTATATATTTCATTTTGTTATCCTCAATTTTTCTGTCATTCTTTTTTGTTAAAGATTTTATTGATTGACTGGCAGAGGGAGAGGGTGACAGAGAATCCCAAGCAGATTCCATGCTGAGTGCAGAGCCCAACACAGGATTCGATCTCTAGACCGTGAGATCATGATCTGAGCTGAAATCAAGAGTCAGATTCGGGCAGCCCGGGTAGCTCAGTGGTTTACCACCTGCCTTTGGCCCAGGGCGTGGTCCTGGAGACCCGGGATCGAGTACCGCATCGGGCTCCCTGCATGGAGCCTGCTTCTCCCTCTGCCTGTGTCTCTGCCTCTCTCTCTGTGTCTCTCACGAATAAATAAATAAAATCTTAAAAAAAAAAAAATTCCACCAGGCATGGTCTTTCTGATTGTTATTCACATTCATTCTGCCTGACCTTTGATGAGTCCTTTTAATCTGAAGGCTTGTGTATTTCTTTTACTTGGGAAAATTTTTCATCTATAGTTTATTTCTTCCCTCAATGTTTCTTCTCTTTCCTTCTAGATTTATTAGATAAACTGATTCTTTTACCCTTACTTGCATAGTTCCCATCTCTTTTTGCTCTCTATTCCAGTTGATTTCAGTGATTTGCTCTTCCAGAACACTAAATCAGTACTCAGCTGTGTGCTATTATACATCTACTGAATCTCTTGTGGCACTATGTTTTTAAATTTCCAAGAATACATTTAAAAATTTCTAATTGCTTCTGTTTCAAAGAGGGAAATATGTTCTTGCTTTACAGATACAGTGTTCTCCTGAATCAGATAGTTTTAGGTTTTAAAGCTATCTCTTCAAAATAAAATAAAATAAAATAAAATAAAATAAATAAAATAAAATAAAATAAAATAAAATAAATAAAATAAAATAAAATAAAATAAATAAATAAAATAAAATAAAATAAAATAAAATAAAATAAATAAAATAAAATAAAATAAAATAAAGCTATCTCTTCTCCTTCTCAAATTATCTAATCCCTTCATGGCTGAATCTTTGTAGTCACCATGAGCCTTCTCTTTCAAAATGATGCTTCCCCTCAAAAGTCTGGTTCTTGTAAGCTGAGCATTTATATTCATAATGAAAGACTGGCTTAATTAACATACACAAGGGTTCTGCTACATATTAGTTATATTTTAGACAAGTTTCTTACTCTTTCTATGCCTCAGTGTGTTCACCCCTAAAAATGGGGGATAATAAAACTTATGGGATTGTTCTGAGAATTAAATAAATTAACACAAGTGTTTAGGACAATGCCTAGTATACTGCAATTGCTCAATACACAGTGGGTTTCCTCTCCCCTGGTGGGCTGACTTATGTTTCCTTATGGGTGAAATGTGACTGGTTATGTGGACATGAAGTTGGGAGGCAGAGAGGCAAAGGTCTCATCTCCCCCAACAAGTTAAAGACTGACTTTGCTTAGTGGTAGAGATCTTGAGAATATTACTCTTTTGGATAGAGCTGCATTTCATCTCATATCTGATTATCCTGGTCTCCTTCCTACAAACTCAAACCCTGCTGTTATCTTAGGCCCCCATATCCACACCGTAAGTCCTTCCAGGAAAGTAGTTCATTTTCCTTACAGTGTAATTTTTAGGTCTCTGACTAAATGTAAATGTTGCCTGCTGCTAGGGTAAGGTTGGGGAACTAGAAGTTGGAAGTAGTTCTCCAGTTTCTCATGACTGTCGTACTCTAACTTTTCACTTGTTTATTTTCCACATGATATTCTGCTAGACTTGCTCTGTGGTTATAATTTTCTCTGTTATTGTTTATATGCTACCATTTACTTTCTAACTGCCAACAATTCTTCACAATTTCTGGTGAACTAATGACATCCTTTCATTTTGTTTTTAGTACTCATTCTCTTTTAAAGAATGAATGTGTTTCTGTCTTTTTAATAAATTTGGGGCAAAAAAGAAGGGTGGTTGCTAGTGCTCAGCCCTCTTACTTGAGCCAAGACATATTATTCTTCATACTAGTTACCACATTAATATCTGCTGATCATAAGCATGAGACCTGTTTATGCACTGCATCTACTTTTAGAGAGATAGAGATATACATTTATGTATATCATATACACTTTAAATCTCAATAAATTTAATCAAGGACTTAATTTGATGACCATTTAAAATGCAAAGCAAAAGAAGAGACATTAACACTTATCAAGTACTTACATAACTACATATAATAGTTCTATCTATATATATGTATAACTATAATGATACAGAATTAACCTAGAGACTAAGGTAGAATCATTTTATTCGTTTCTTTTCTTTTAATAAGTGTAAGTGTACCTGAAATGCTTATAATCCATGTTCTCAGCATTTCTGAAGGCTTCTTGCCAAATATGTTCTTATTACCCATAATTTTACCTATCGATTTCTATAATGTATTTCAAGGAAAAAATTCAATATCAGCTATTCTTGCTTTTTCCCCCCTCTTTATTGAACTACCAAGACTAATACAACACATCACTAAGCAAAAAGTGCTATTTACTATGCAAAAGGCACAGTCAGTGATTGGCATCTAACACCAATTGATCTACCCATTACTGCTATCTCCATACCCCCTCTAACACTACTATAAAGCTATTGATTTAAACACTGTCGATCGGTTTCCATTTTCTGATTTTGGGCAGGCCAATTAAGAAAGTGAGTAATTGTGATTACACTGCTTCAGGATCAATTACATTTGATGCAAGACAAAGTGTTCTTTTTGGAACATATAAAAAAATAATTTTGATCTAATGTGCTTATGAGTTTAATAAAACCTAAGATAATTTACACATTCACAACAGGAAAACATACTAATGAGTGCTTATGATAGCTAAGGCTATTTTCTACGTAACATATATTCATCATTTTCCTAAAACTAGTTTAAAAGAAATTGAGAAAAAATCGTTCATATATACTTCCCAATGTAGGACGAAAAAAATCAAACACTATCTACATACTTATCCCTAAAAGAACATAATTAATTATCAAAGATAAAATGCAAATCTTGTCCAATGGACTACAGAGGAAATCCCTATAATGAAAATATATTTAAGAACCCCCATCTCATATAAAAATATAGCAGGTTCTTTATATAAATTGATAAAAAATAATTTTCTTAGTTCTTAATTTTGCTCTTACTTGGTGCATGAGCTTTGTCATTGGGTTCACATTGTTGAACTCATTAAAATGAATATACCTCTGGTGTTAGAGGCAAATCTATTTAGAGTGATGTTACTCATAGTCTTGTGCTCAGTAATATTGATCTGTGTTGTTTGTCTAATAGAAAAATAATAAACAATTACTAGGCAATGTTGGAAAAAGTAATCAGTTTTTATATATTACTAATATAGCAGACCTCCCAAAACATAAAGGTGATGATCTGCATAAAATCAATGTGTTATGCTACATTGCTTATATTCATCACTGCAGGTTCTCAGCAATAAATGGTATAATATTAGGCCTCAATTACTAGTAAACTGAAAAGGTACATGCAAAAGAAAAGTTCACTATATTTAAACCATAAACTTACTTAAAAATGTCTATTTCCTAAACTCAGTGATTTTTATTGTAACAAATGCTGTTGGTAAGCTAGCTAAAATTTAGATAAATAAAATGTTTTAATTCTTGTTACAATAAAAACAAAGCAACTCAAATCAAAGTAACAAATCATATCTTAGGTCAGAAAAATATAAGAGTTCAAAGATAATTATTAAAGATGGATGAATATAGCTTTGTATTAATTCACTAATAATTTCTGGACTTCATCAGAAATGTAGAAAATATTACATGAAAATAGTAACAGTAATACAATCCAATTAGAAAAGCTTTTTTGAATAGTATTCAGCCATGAAACCTTTGCATATATGTCTCTTTCAAGTTTTATAAGAAGCAGCTTGTGAATTAAAGTAAAAAGGGGGAAAAATAAAGTAAAAAGGGAAAAACGTATGGGCTTTCAGTATTGACAGAATCAATAATTCTCTATTTAAGAGGCTCAAGATAACATGGAAGATACTTCAAAAGATATCTTCTCGGGCAGCCCGGGTGGCTCAGCGGTTTAGTGCTGCCTTCGGCCCAGGGTGTGATCCTGGAGACCCGGGATCAAGTCCCACATTGGGCTCCCTGCATGGAGCCTGCTTCTCCCTCTGCCTGTGTCTCTGCCTCTCTCTCTCTCTCTGTGTCTCATGAATAAATTAAATAAAATCTTAAAAAAAAAAAAAAAGATATCTTCTTTGGGCTATTCAATATTATTAAAAATTTTAAATTCTCTTAAATTCTCCTGGATTTTCTAAAACTATAGAGTTAATAAGTAAAAAACAAAATCATTTAGCAGTAACTTATTTTAACTAATAAACTGTGAATTGCAAGATGTCTGACTAGTGGCTAGCTGTGTAACAAATACTAAAAATACATATACAGTAAACAATTTGTACAGCCATTCCACTGCAGTCTAAACATTGCCCCCCAAAAGTACGTTTGTTTAAATGTTTTGTGTCTCAAAGAAAAAAGCTGTTGAAAGCCTAGCTTCTGATCTGCTATCCCTTAAGGGATAAAATACAGAAGAACAATTGAACTTACCACAACTGGAAACTGGCAGTCTGAGTGGAATCACAAAAGTCAATACCCATTGAAACAGTGATGGATCCCTCAGGCTCAAGAGATTCTAGGAAATAAGATAATTTAGACATGAAAACATGGAGGATGTGAAAAAGAGTCAAACTAAACCCTGAAAACTTATGTAATGTTCGCAGTTTGGTTAAAAGTCAAATTTAATGATGGCTTATAAGAACAATTTCAAAATAAGACTATTAAAGCAAATTATAAATTAATTTCATTATTCTGTTCAAAGGCTGTCTTTTCAATAACTTAATTCAGCACATGCTTCTGTTTCAGAAATACATCATTTCATGTTTTACGCTATTGTCTTTATAGGTACTGAAGGCGAGAAGGAAATACATGCATTCCTGCTTGGAACAACTATAAAATAGAACTATATCTGGGTGTTTTTAAGTGATTATGTACTTAAAACTATGGAGTATATATTCTAGATATAAATTTTAGACAATGTCTCAAATTTCAACTAGAAATAAAAATCCAAAAATTTGGGTTCCCCGGGTGGCACAGCGGTTTGGCGCCTGCCTTTGGCCCAGGGCGCGATCCTGGAGACCCGGGATCGTATCCCACATCGGGCTCCCGGTGCATGGAACCTGCTTCTCCCTCTGACTGTGTCTCTGCCTCTCATTCTCTCTCTCTCTGTGACTATCATAAATAAATAAAAATTTTTTAAAAATCCAAAAATTTTAAAAATGCAAATTAATGCACAGCTAAAGGAAGAAATTAATCTGTATTCAGAAATTAACCAAGACCACTGGCATTTTAGGAACTAAAACAATAAGTCTAATTGCATTATTTAAAGAATTATTAGAAGAAAATTTAGTAGCAGATTAAGTTATCATGAAAAAAACAATAATGGTATCTTACAGGTTTGGAATTTCTGAAACTTCATCTATCATCTAACCAAGAATGGGAAATAACTATCAATACTGGTGCTTTTCAGTTGACAATGATAAAACTTAAGACAACAACATTTTATTCTGCTTATTCCAAAGTTTGTCTATACATTAGAATAATGAGGGATCTTAAATATATACACATTTAGTGTAAATATTTAAGTATAAATTGTATCTTTACACAGAAAATCATCCACTTTTAATTTCCACTTTGCTCAAAGTCTTCATTATAACTGCAGTCACACTGAACAGCAGCTTTATATTTACCTTTATTCTGTATATATCTTAATAAGACATAGTTATGTTTTAGTAAGGACACTCTAGTAGACTATAATTATCAAAAGGCTTATTGATAAGTAAGGTTGCCATTTAATATTAACCATGACGGAAATGATGGTACAGATGGGAAAAAGAATAATTCAATAAGCTCAATACATTAAGAAGTATATTTATGTCTCACAGGTTCAATGAAGACCAGGCATTATAAGAGGAAAATTGGGGCAGCGGTTTAGCGCCACCTGCAGCCCAGGGTGTGATCCTGGAGATCCGGGATTGAGTCCTACGTTGGGCTCCTTGCATGGAGCCTATTTCTCCCTTTGCCTGTGTCTCTGCCTCTCTCTCTGTGTGTCTTTCATGAATAAATAAATAAAATCTTAAAAAGAAAATAAGAGGATAATTGTTTGATGCTGATTTTAAATTGTTATTCGTTTGCTAGTGGTATGTATGTTGGTTTGCTGATACCAATTTGAATTTCATTTGTTTATAAATCTAAACTGTAACTGGATGCTACACAAGTACCAGAAGACTTGCTACCTAAATCTTTAGCCAACAGGCTTTATTGTAGAGCAAACAACTACAACGATATTTTTCTTACATTTCTCTGGAAGCTATACCATATCAGTTCACAGCTCTGTCAGTCATGCTGCTCAGTCATATACTTTAGTGACTCCGTAATGCTTTCTTTTGTGCCACAGATATATTGGGGTTCAGTCTCATTTACGGCTGACACATAGGTAGCAAATGCTGTCATCTCCAAGACATGATGGCATTCATGATTTAGATCTCTCTACATCATGTATTCTTGTATTTCATTTGACAAAGTGACAGTTCTCAAGATGCCTTGTTGATCAGGCTCTTCGACAGAGTTTGGTACCATCTTCAGTCTTAAGGTACTTAACTATGAGCTTAGTGCCACACTAACTCTGGAGGACAGCTCATGATCAACAGTATGTTTTATTATATGAATGCTTCAAGACTAAAGTGATCAGCATAAAATTATTCATATAAGGGATTTATATTATTTGAAGCCTACTACATTGGGAAAGTTTACTCAATTAGGCATCTGTATTTGGATACTACTTCTGGATCAGAACTATACATATAAAGGGTTACACAGAAATGGCTGAAAAACATGGGCTCTACTAAACCACACCATTAATAATGCAAAAAGAAATCATACAGGCTGCCATTGACTTTGATGTGATTGTATAACTAGCAAAATATTAGTTGAATTCAAACTTGTCAGTTGCTAACATAAAGTCAGTGAATATAGGCAGAAAGCCTAAGGGTGTGTGTGTGTGTGTGTGTGTGTGTGTAATATTTTAAAAATCTCTTATTTACTTGGTTTCTTTGAGAAAAATGGAATGGCACATTATTCCTAATACTCTTGCAAGGAATACAATTTCATGCTAAAGGCAGAGGAAAATCCAAATAAAAGTCATTGCATATTATGGACAAAAAGAAAACCGACTGGTGACAAATAAGAAAGCTGCTAGACTCCTTAGGAGATGCATATGTGCTTATTAAATAAAACAAATGTCTTACTTTCCTCATTTCACAAAAACATTAAAATATAGTATTTGTTCTTTGTTGTATTCTTAAGATGTTTTTGGAATACTAATTAAGGGATCCCTGGGTGGCGCAGCGGTTTGGCGCCTGCCTTTGGCCCAGGGCGTGATCCTGGAGACCCGGGATCGAATCCCACGTTGGGCTCCCAGTGCATGGAGCCTGCTTCTCGCTCTGCCTCTCTCTCTCTCTCTCTCTCTCTCTGTGACTATCATGAATAAATAAATAAAATCTTTAAAAAAAAAAAAAAAAAAAAGGAATACTAATTAAGATATATCATACTCTGGAACTCTGCTATAATCAATTGATAAAGGACACTAGGTGGTATTACTACATGGGAAAGAACTCTCTATCTTGAGGGTATTCAATAAAATGCCAACAAAATGAATAAAACATTATGGTCATAAAAGTCTGCCTAAGAGAAGTAAAGAAAAGCCTATGGCTAGGACTATGGCAATGGTATACATTCATATTTTATTTCTATGTTAAGGCCATACTATGAAATTTATTATATTTATTTCTTTATTCTACATAGGCCAACAAAAGGTCAACTCATTAACTCATTATATCAGCTCAAAGAAATGTTAATACTGTTCTACTGTTTTAACCTTTGGCTAACATTTTCCAACTTCAGACAATTCATTTATCAGCTACTTGACATTTCTTAAACTAATTTTTTAGGTAAAAAATGCTGGATTTTAAGCAATAAAAAAAAGAATACAAATTAGGATATTCTAGAACTTATCAATATATTAAATTCACAAAGTAATTAAGTAAAAATCAGGATACTCTGTATACATTAAATGGTGTCTTAATTATCAAATTATTTTTAAAAGTGTATTAAGTGGGTTCTGAAGTCTAATCACTTTTACTATCTTGGTTGCTTATAAACATCTACCATATGACATATGTTAGGAATTGTTTTATTCCTTTGTATAAAAATATAACACAAAGAATGACTTCCTTTACTGAATGATTCGTGAAAACTATAGAAGAGTATTCAACAACATCAAAGAGCTCAGGTGAAAATGAAGAAAAATAGAATAGTTGTGTGAAATAATGAGTAAAGAGGCACACTTGCTGACTTAAAAGGCTTTGCTCACCTGACCTATTATAAGAAGAAACTATTTAGAGCATTCTGATGATAACATTTCAAGGATTCAATGACAGAAACCTTGTATTCATTTTAATTGATATTATTGCCTGAAGCTTCTCCCAACTAAACTCTTGGACTGTTTCCACTTACATTAAACAGAAAAAACAGAGGTAGACATTCTCATTATTACATTACTTTAAACTCAAAGTAACACACAATTGTTACACTTAATTTTTAAAAGGTCTATTGCTGGTAAGATACTTAAAAAATGGATGGAGATGACAGTTTGTGAGCATGGAGGACACCCAGAAAGCACCTGGTGCATCTAAGTGGCAGCTCCCTCTGTATCAATTGGTGGTACTGCAGGTGAGAACTAACGACTGGGACTGTTATACCTTGTACTTTATTCCAAAAAAAGTGAGATTTCTGGGTTTGTTTTTTCAATGTAAAAACATCTTGATTTCTAAATGGTAGCAAAAGATTAAAAATATTATAAAATATTGTGTGTATAAATACTAGCAATACACTATGAGTTATTTATATTGCATGCCTGGAAAGGAAGACAAACAGAAAAGCATCCACCCTCTCAGCCTTTGTTCTCTTCACTCTTCAGTTTGTGGAATGTGAAAGGAAACAGTGAAGGGGAGTTAGGATTCAAACGGCAGACTAAAATCAGGCAGGGAATGAAGTTTGCCAGGAAGAGAAGCAGAGGGAAAGGTGATGACAGTAAAATGAGAGGCAATTTTGTTTCTTCAGACATATCCTTTTATCTCCACTGGTACATTTTACCATTGCTGGTATGTGACTCACTGAGAACAAAGTGTACTCATTCTGTATGATAAATTCAGTTTAAGAAGGAAAAACAAATATAAGCTGACTATAATGACAAATATAGTCAACAACATAATGTGTATTCTACTTTTATTTTTTTATTTTTTTAAAGATCTTATTTATTTATTTATTCGTGAGAGAGAAAGGGGGTGGGCGGCAGAGACACAAGCAGAGGAGCAGGCTCCATGCAGGGAGCCTAATGTGGGACTTGATCCCGGGATCCCAGGATCACACCCTGGGCCGAAGGCAGGTGCTAAACTGCTGAGCCATCCAGGCATTCCTCTACTTTACTTTTATTTATTTATTTATTTATTTATTTATTTATTTATTTATTTATTTATTTATTTATTTATTTATTTTATGATAGTCACAGAGAGAGAGAGAGAGAGAGAGAGAGAGAGAGAGGCAGAGACACAGGCAGAGGGAGAAGCAGGCTCCATGCACTGGGAGCCCGACGTGGGACTCGATCCCGGGTCTCCAGGATCGCGCCCTGGGCCAAAGGCAGGCACAAAACCGCCGAGCTATATTTTGGGATCCCCAAAATATAGAGTTGTAAATGAGAATTAATATTTACCTATTGGATTAAAAACATGCATTTGCATGCCCATAGGAAGTTTTTTCCCCTCTATGTGGATATTCTCTATCTTTCGATCAGTAGTATTATTCAATGTTATTTGTATGGAGACCATCTTATCACCAAAAATACAAGGCTGTCTTGGAAAGAAATAATGGGCAGCTAGTCCTCTTCCACTCATTCGATGAAGCAGCACATGAGTTTTCACTGGTACAAAGACAGGAGTATTGACCTGTTGCACATTGGAAAAACAAACAAAGATGAATTTGTGAATATGGTTATTCTCTTAGAAAATATAAATTAATGATATTCTACTCTTATTTTCCCTAGAGTATAATATAAAGCACAATAACAAATATCATATCCATAAATATTAAGACAGAAATTATACAAAAAGTAAAGAAAATGCCTTCAAAACAGCATTAAAATTTTTCTGTACTCTGCAACATGTATTAAAATATTTTGACAATATGTGCCTAATAAGAATAAGCTGCTGTATATTCAATTTTTTTAGAGTTTATAAACTTTTTGGTTAGTTTTTTTCCCAGGTACACATATCTGGGCATCTTGCTAATTTTCTTATTAGTCTTAGTAATTTGTCAGTTGATTTTCTCAACTCAGGTTACTGAACTATTAGTATCACCTACCAATAATGAACATCTTTGTGTCTTCAATTCCAATCTCAACTCCTTGAACTTTTTTCACCTTGAATTTCTTTCATCATAAAATGAAGACAATCACCTACTTTAAGGTGGTTTCTTCCTTTGCTTTAATGATTAAAAAGATCTTCCCTACTTTGAGCTCAGATAACTATTCACTTACATTTTCTTCTAGAGCTTCATGGTTGTAATTTTTGATTTGTGTAGAACTTACTTAGATATATTGACCTCTATACTTAATTTTTTTCTCCAAGTCCTTAACCAATTGTCTGAACATGATTTAATGATTAGCTTTTCCTATGTGACCTGTAAATGCAAACATTCTGATTTATGTACTTGGAGACATTTTTGGACCTTGATTGTTAAACCATTACATTGTTTTATTTCTTATAGCCCTACAATATGATTCAGTTATTTGGCAAAACAAAGTATCTTTTATCACTCCATCTCCCACTGCCCCATCGGTATTTTGTTGGCTAATTATCTATTTATATCCTCCTGATGAATTTTAGTCTCTTTTAGTTAAATTCTTCCCTCAATCTTGAGTGGATTCAGAGGCAATATAATAAATGAAACAGTCCTTTCTAAAATCATATGATAGCTATCTTCCCATTTGAACTCAAAGTACTGCATGTGGCTTGACCTGACATGGCAAGCTTTAAAAAAAAAATCAATTTTTAATTAAATAGGTCTAATCAAGATTTTTTCATAGTAAGTGTGCTCTCCCCCAAACTAGATTTCTATTATAAATGTGAGTACATTTTAACCTATTCGACATGTTCATCATGCCAATGATACCTGATGACATGAAAACTTAATAATGTTATTTAAAATTCATCAATAGGGACACCTGGGTGCCTCAGCAGTTGAGCATCTGCCTCCGGCTCAAGGGTGTGGTCCTGGAGTCTCAGGATTGAATCCCGCATTGGGCTCCTTGCTTTCTCCCTCTGCCTGCTTCTTCCTCTACACCTATGTCTCTGCCTTTCTCTGTGTCTTTCATGAATAAACAAAATAAAATCTTTTTTAAAAAAATTCATTAACAAAAATCCAGGAGTTAAATATCAAATATACGAAACGATAAGCAGTGCCTCTAAGCATCATTAAAATGTAGTATTCCTTCTTTAAATGCTCAACTTGCAAGAGTGAGCAATTTAAAAGAATCGTCTTAAAAATGCACAAGAGTTTATTTTATAAATAAATAATAATAAACACACTAAATAATTATTGTGTTTTATAAATGCAATAATTGAGTACATTTTAAATTCTGGCTATCTAAAGTAATGGGGCAACTGGCCTATGCATTCTACTTTGGCCTTTTGAGGACAATAGCAGTCTAGCATTTTAAGTTTTCAAAGCACTTCCACTTCTAAGCTTAGGTTCTTTTCCATGTATAAAAATTATTTTAAAAATTCATCTTTTTAAAAAAAATTTTTTTAAATTTATTTATGATAGTCACAGAGAGAGAGAGAGAGAGAGAGAGGCAGAGACACAGGCAGAGGGAGAAGCAGGCTCCATGCACCGGGAGCCTCATGTAGGACTCGATCCCGGGTCTCCAGGATCGTGCCCTGGGCCAAAGGCAGGCGCTAAACCACTGCGCCACCCAGGGATCCCAAATTCATCTGTTTCAATGCTTACACTAAGTTCTATTTCCTTTGCAAATTTTTGAGAGTTTAGTAGCATAATGCAAGACAGCAATCCTTGACAGGGAACATTCATTTAAAGATATAATGGACATCACAAAAACAAGCAGATACAGAATACATATGTGTGGTATGACTGCTCAAGTATATAATACACATATTATATTTATAAATTTATACTCTGCAAAATCTTAAATTCCTATGTCACTCAGGCTATGATAATCAACCTTAAACACAGCCTTCAATTGGATAATCATATTTTTCGGTATCTTATGTTTACTCCTTTAATTAGACAATAATTCTTCTTTTATATTCTTCATTGTTCCAGAGACATGTTGTTATTAAATCATTAAATATATGTTGATGCAAACAGGTTTTCTTTTTTCTTTTTTTTGCAAACAGGTTTTCTTCTATGAAAACTCACCAAAGTTTGGGCAACATATAATATGAGGAAATAAAGTTGAATGTTAAAGAGAGGCAAGTATAGAGTAGGAGAAGAAAAGCAGTACAGAAGCAGGGGTTTGCTTTATTAACAGCTAGGAATCAGCACTTCAATATCATAAAAGGTGCTTATTAGAATTATAAGGAGGGTACACCCTAAGTCACATAAGACTAGCACCTTGTCTTGGTTGATTTATTGATTCTTTTCAGTGTAATCCTGGGACACACAGTCCAAATATTTTTTTTCTAACCAGTCTCAAAATTCTGTACTTTATTGTAATTGCTAAAATGATGTTAATGGATGTGCAAAGGAAAAAATATATAATTTTTTCCAATCATTCTGGCTACACTCAGTCAAGTTCAAGAATCATTCTCTAATAAATTCAGCATCTAAAAAAGGTCTTCTCTGACAACCCTCAAAGGTTATCTGTGATAATAAACGGAGGTCTATATTCTCTTCTCATTAAACAGCCTCATAAATAGCACTTTGTGGTAATAACACATATTTTTACACTATAGAAAAAGGCTAACTGAAAATGTTTGATTTTTAAAAATCTGTTTTCTAAGATCATACAGATCATATTAAGTTAACTTCCTCCACTACTAGATGAATTACATAGGTGATACTTTTTCCAATAAAACCATTAAGTTCTATAAATTCTTCAATAATTTTCACATGCAATACAATTAATCCTGATGTGGAAGCAGGATTTTAGTTCAATATTTTGTATATCAAATACCTATATTCCAGAAACATGTATGATCTGTGCTGTTTATATTCTAAGATGCTAAACACTATGAATGGCTTTTCTGACTTCCTTTTATAAAAATCAATAACCTTGCTAAATGTACAAAATACGAGGTAAAAGGTAATAAACTACAGAAAGACCCAGATTTGGGTTGTGAAAATGAGGGCTTACTTTTAAGAAAAAAGTTTTAACAAGTTTGAACAAAATAGATCATCTTAGGTAAGGGTTGGCAAACCACAGCCCATAAGCCAAATATGACCTGCTGGCTGTTTTATAAAGTTTTACTGGAACACAGCCATACTTATTCATTTACATATTGTTGATGTTTGCCTTTTTGCTCTGCAGGGGTAGAGCTGAGTACTTGCAGGGCTCACCATATTTACTATCTGGACCCTTTACAAGAAAAGTTTGCTGACTCCTCATCTAGGGGCACAGATGTTACATACTTCTTCCTTCCTTCCCCTTACCTTGTTGCTGGGAAACAGTTCTCCACAGTCTCCCATGTTTTTGAAGTCTTCTGAGCAAAGGTATTAACAACTTGCCTCCTGAAAATCTTTTCAAGGATGTTTGTATAGAAAACAGCCTTTGGAAACAGGAAAATGCCTCCCTCCAGGGCAAAGCTGAGACAGATTTGCTAACAGCTCTTTATAAAAGATTGGGATCTTCTCCTGTAAAGGTCTGTTTCCTGTAAAGCAACACACTGCATGTGCAGACATCACCTGGCCTTCATCATGTCACCCTGTGGGAACTGGGGCTTTGAGAAGCGGCGCAAATGATGTTACCCTGGTTATTGCTATTGCTGTAATAAACTGCCCTTTGTCTTTGACACAGTAGTCTCATGTCTTTTTACCAGTATCCATGAAATTACCTTGGGCCAACTTGTTTGCTTGCAAATAGGGTAACATCTCATATCCTTCACAGTTCTTCATACTTTTTTTTTTTTTTTTGTCATTCAACACTTTCCAGATCCACTTATTCCAAATAGTTAAAGTAACTTTTAGTAGGACTACCATAAACAGATGCATAGTAACAACCGCCTAAGGGGGGGACACAAACTAAAACTCCAGCTTATATTTAAGGGTGACTTTTTGGAATGTGCATAGTAGCAGCATACGAGCTAGTGGCTTTGCTAATGAAAATAGTACTTTACATAGTAGAAACTTTTTTCTTTTGACTTTGCTTTATGAAAGTCCATGCTATGACCTGATTGTTTCTGTGAGTGTCTTAAATATCATGATGTGTTCTAATAACTGACAATGAGATGTCCATAAGTTCTATGACATTGAAAAATAAGAGTAATTAAAGGTTTCAGGGTTGCTTTTATCTGGTTCACTACTAAGTGCTGGTCTTTTGAGTGAGCGTTCTCCTCAGTGTTTTACCCTGTAGGGTTAGGTATGGGAATGTGCTTAACACACCCTACTATCTTCCAGGAACCTTGCCACATTCAGTTCTTGATGGCGCTTGCTTGTTCTTATGCCACCTCATGACCTGGTCACACAGTTACCTGGTTCAGGAATAGGGACCTGGCCCAATGAGTCCCTCTCCCATGATCTTTGGGTTTGGGACCTGATAAGTCAAGCTTCTCTCAAGTGGCTAAAATTATTAGATTTAAAACTTTAATGTTTGTGGTTACATTTGTTGCCATACTATTCTGCAAGACATTAAGCAAATTTCAAAGCACAGCACAGATGAGACACAGATCCTGCTGATATCTTTGGTTTTTATCCTTCTAGAATCTAACACATTTCTATCTAAAGTTTGTTTTTTGGTGAAATGCTCTGGCACTCCTTCTAGTACCTTTTTTTTTTTGGCTTAAGCTAGTTCAAATTGGCTATGTGGAGCCTGCTTCTCCCTCTGCCTGTGTCTCTACCTCTTTCCCTCTCTCTGTGTCTCTCATGAATAAATAAAATCTTTTAAAAAATAAGAGGTTACATCTGAGCAAAGATGAATCAGAACTGAGTCAGTATGAATATGTGGAGGAAGTGCATTCCAGGGAACCATTGTCAGGGGCCTGTGGTGGAACCATTACTGGTGTATGGAAAGAATAGCAAGGAAATCAGGGTAACTAGAGTGGAGTGAGTCATGGGTCCAACAGTAATAGGAAATGAGGTCCAAGAAACAACAGGGGGCCAGGCCAAATGGGGTCTTACAGGCTTTTATAAGGTTTTTTGGCTTTTATGCTCAGTGAAATTGGGAGCCCTTAGAGTATTTTGAACAGAGGGGTGACATGATGTAACCTTAACTTAACTCTCTCTTTCTGTGTCTCTCATGAATAAATAAATAAAATCTTAAAAAAAAAGGTAAAAAGACAAAGATATATACCATGCTTAACACTAATGAGGGAACTAGGTAAAATCTGACCCCTTCTCAGTACCTCTTCTGTAACCATCCGTATCTGATTCACCACCATCTCACATCTGGATTATTCCAAAAGCCTTCTAAGTGGCCTCCTTGCTTCTACTTTTGTACCCTACTGCACACAGACTGAGTACAAGAGCCAGGATGAATCAGTTAAGGTCCAGAAAGAGAGAGGCAGAGACACAGGCAGAAGGAGAAGCAGATTCCATGCAGGAAACCCGATGTGGGACTCAATCCTGGAACTCTGGGATCACGCCCTGAGGTAAAGGCAGACGCTCAACCGCTGAGCCACTGAGGCGTCCCAGATGTAACCTTTTCAATGAGGTTTAACCCATCTGCATTTCTTCCATCTGATTCCCCTTTTTCTTCTTCTTCTTCTATAGCCACTTAATATCTTCTCTAACCCTATATACATAATTCACTTGTTAGGTTTATTAATTTACTCCCCACTTTCTGTTCAATGTGTAAAGTATAATTTTACCCATTTTCAGAATTCAAAGCATAATCTTACTATTTTAAATGATTAGAGATTTGCATATAACATATTTCTAGTGGTGGTCATAACTATATTTGATACTGGGTGCTCGATTATAACACTGTTCCTACAAATACTACAGTCTTATCACAGTCTGGTGGTTAAATGGAGATTATCAATATTAATATTTGTTAGTTTAAGGATATGACTTGACTAGAAATTTTCTATTATGTGTACATGTAACTGTAAATAAATAGAAAGATACCATACTTCTTAAAGGCACACACAAAGAACAACTTACTAATTAGACGGACTTATATGACACAATCAGTCTCACAATATCTGTTTTGGATAAAAGCATTACTTCCCATTAAATATTAAAACTTGTAAAAAACTTATATAACAGGATTATTATAGAAGACAATATTTGAAAACAGTAGCTTTGATTTAATTATTTAACTATAATGTTCAAGGAATTAAAAAGCTAGCTGCATTATAAGCAAATGATATGGTTTATCCTCACTATGATTCTTGAGAAGGTAATTAGTTCAGTAACTGTAATAACTCTAAAATAAAAAGCCTCCTTCCAGAGTTAACAGAACAAAAAGCATCAAGTTACAATGAGATAATCCTCTACAAATCTTTACACAGCATATGTTTAAATAATAAAAGTCGTTTGTGTACTTTTAGATGGTTTATGAAAATAACCAATCAATTCTGCAGACACAACATTATTTCTAAAGGAAATCTATGTGACTCATGATGCCTGTAGATACACAGAGACAAACCACACATATTTTATCAGTTTATTACAGTAAGCAAATAAGCGTGGAATGAGAGTGCACATAACTGTCTACTTAGTGCTTACTGAAACATTTATAAGAGCTGTTATCTCCCTAATAACAGACAGACAGCGTGCAATTTTAGAGAGGAGAAAAGCTTCATATTTTTTAACACTTCACTAAAAAGTAACTGAAGAGTGTAAAATGAAAAATACTCTGTGCAGTTAGCTGGTAATGGACCATATTATCAACTCAAGTTAGATTTATAGGATACAAACTAGTCACTAATAGTTATTTTATGACATAGCATGTCTGCTTTTTTTGAGATTATTAAGATTAAAGTTGTAAAACTTCTTTTGAACATAGCCGTTCAAAATGATTGAATTATAAAATTTAAATGAGAATTGAAAAATAAAACATGGAATATCAAGTAAGTGCCTAAGAATAAACCTTGTTCAACATTTGCATTACTATTTCAAAGATAACACTTCGATGTAAAGCTTTATAAAAACAATGTTTTCCAGCTTTTTATGCTTTAACTCACATTTAGTCACTTAATCATTTCAAGTATTATCAATCTATTCTGTTTTTGGACTTCAAAAATATGAAGATCTGCAGTACATAAAATGCTCTCTTTGTATCTCATTTTATCTGGCTTATTTTATAGGAGTATCTATTTAGATATAAGATTTATAAAAATGACCAGAAAATAGGCACAACAGAGATACAGTTTCATGTTTAAAATTAGTATCTTAACCCATATATGGCTCAAGTGATAAAGAGTTGCAATGCAGAAAGCTACAGTATTGTCTTCTTTACTCAGTAAACTGTAGAAAGCAGTTCTATTTTACCTTTAACCCATAGTATTGACACTCATACCCAGTATAAGATTTAAAAAGTGGGGGAAGCTAATTTTCTTAACTCTTAGCTCTAACTGTAAGCATAAACTCAAAGAAATATATGTCCATTTTCCATCAGATACTACTTTAAATAAATGGTTTATAATCCTAAAGATAACCTCCTCCTTACACATGTAAATTTGCATGTTCTAGAAAGTAATCATGTTAATTTCTCATATTTTATTTTACTAATCAATATATATTGTGAAAAACATGAGACTTAAAATTTATTATTTTGGTAATAATATATATCTTATATATTGAGATATATATTACACTTATAGTAATACAAATATATGTTTGTATATATTACATATATCAGAATACATTATCAACAAACATCTAACGAGTACCTTACTTCAAGCATGGTGTTAAGCAGGCATCAGCAAATACAACCTGTTCCTTTGTAAATCCAGTCCATTGTCATTGAGATACAGCCATATCCCTTCATTTATATATTGTCTATGCCTGCTTTGTACTACAGTGGTAGAGTTGAGTGGCTGTGGCTTGCAAAGCTGAAAATATTTACTGCCTGGCCCATTACAAAAAAGTTTGCTGACAATCCCCCTCCTATTATGGGATGTATTGTTTATATGGGTATTGAGATGAGGGGGAGATTATAATAATATCCTCTTCTATGTCCCCTTCAAATCTACAAGTAAATCTATAGTTAACCTCTAAGTTTCACAGTCAATACATTTAATACTTTTTATAAATTTGAAATCCAGATGCACATGATCTTTTATTTACCACTTTCATGGAAAAATAGTTCTAGAACCATAGATAAAGATAAGTTATTCTATTCCTAGATATGTTTTGCTCCTTTTTTTATTTCCTTTCTGACTTTTGGTTTAAGAATGCTAACAAAAACAAAACAAACTAGGTTTCAAAGAGTTTAGCAAAAATGGTTCCAATAATTGATCACAATGAATTTCATTAGAACCAGAATATTTTACCTAAGTACAAAACAATTATGTGTTATTTAATAGATGTGACAATCATTTGATCTTAGTAATTCTATTGCTAAGAAAATATTTGTGCCCTTTTCCATTATAACCAAGGTCAGAACCCTGCATTATTTTTGATACCTTCTTCCAACAATTAGTTGACATGTTTGATGTCTCTTAAATTTATTTTCTTTTTTCCTGTCAGTCCACCACCAGCTTAGTTCAGGTCATCATTCCCACTTAAAGCATTTTTTTAAATGTTTATTTATCAAAAATAATTTCAAACTGTGTGAATAAATAAGTAAAATCCCTCTCAGATTTAACCATAATTAAGAATTTGGTGTGCTTCCTAATCTTTAGCTCCCTTCTTACTTCTGCTTGCGCACTCAACTTAGTCTCCTTGTCCTTAGATTCCTTTATACTCCAATTTGTATCACGCACTCCTGTAAAAATCATTTTCTGGGGTGCCTGGGTGACTCAGTCACTGACTTGATTTGGCATCTGACTTGATTTTGGCCCAGGTTATAGTCTCAGGGTGGTAAGAATGAGCCCCACATTGGGCTCCGTGCTTAGCAGGGAGACTGGTTGATATTCTCTCTCCACCCCTCTGCCCCTCCCCACCTTCCCCTACTCACACACATACTCTATCTCTCTAAAATAAATAAATAAATCTTAGGGGAAAAAAATTTCTTGAAGTGTACCTCCCTTACGTGCTCAGTGAACTCTGTTAGAAAGTGCTAAGCTTTGAAACTAGAAAGACTCAAGGTGAAACTCTGGCTGTACAACATAGGTCCTAACTCTTGGAAACTAAAAAAATTACGTTCTAGGAGTCTCCATTTTTACATGTGTGAAAAGGGGAAACTACTAATCTATCTCTCAGGTTGCTGCAAACCTAGGCTGAACATAAACTAAATCTGGAGGACTGTAGGGTTTCAGGAATAAAAAAGGCCCAAGTAAGAAAGATAAGATTTTAGAGTTGAAATAAGAGCATGTGGCTAAAAACCAGTACAGGTGAAAGTTATCAGAACCGAACAGATGAAGAGGCTGTGAAGTTACAGATGCACAGGTTGTTAATGTATACATGGAAATCTCCCAGATGATGGTGGGCTGGAGAAATGATGTCTAAGATGCCAAGATTTTCAATGAATGTGGGTAGTGATTAAGGGATACTAAGGGGAGAAGGACAAGGAAGGGAAGATGGCATAGTTAACAAGGGATGGGCCTTTTAGGAGGAAGGAATATGATGACAAGGGAATGACCTTGAAGCAACAGTTGGTTCACACAAACAATCTTGCTGGTAATAAATGATTTTGTCAAAGACAGAATTACAGAGTTATTATGAGTGAGGTCACGCTGAGAATATTTCCAATAGGACAGCAAGATTCAAAAGGTGATTCCCAGAGAAAAACTAGGCTATATAACAGTACTTTGTAAAAGGACATGAGAGAAATTGGTAGGTGTTCTACATATTTTACAGTTGGGACCACTGTATCTAAATACTGGCTATGCTGTTTCTACTTAAATGAATTTTAAGTTAGGGGACAGAGGGATATAAATCTTATCTAGGTGGAGTCCTAGAGGAAGAAAAAAAGGATGTCTTAGTTGATATACAAATTGAAAGAGCAGTGTTATTAGGGCTACTTTCAATGTTATTATTTAAAAAACTTTTTAAAAGATTTATTTTTGAGAGAGAGAGAGAGAGAGAAAACACAGGAAAGGGACAGAGGGGGAAAGAGAGTCACAAGCAGACTCCTGTGCTGAGCACAGAGTCCAATATAGGAAGGACTCCATCCTACAACCCTGAGATCAGGACCTGAGCTGAAATCAAGAGAAGAGCACTCAATCTACTGTACCACCCAGGCACCTCTATTACTACTAATTTTAAATAACAAGACCCTCTAGGGATGCCTTCTTTGAATCTGAGAGAGAGGAAAAGCACCTTTTATACTGTAGATGCCAGTCAGACATACCATAAGTTGCTGAGGAATTCCTGACATAGGGTGAAGATGGGTAAACAGGCCCTTTGAGCCTGGAGGAACACACCCATACACACATATTTTTTCTGTTCTGTGCATAAATATCTTAAATCCTTCAGTGAGGAGGTAGGGATGGTAAGAACAACTTGATTTATCACACAGAAACCTAAGAGTCTTTGGAGTCCATGTCTATAGTAGCAAAGCCCACTATTGACTTAGCCTTCCCTTCATTAAAGTCACTTGACTATGAAATTTTCTGAATCAAGTCCTGGGACTGGGGTGTACGTGACTGTATTCTGGCATGGGTTCAAGTAGTATTCTCAGGTTATACATATTGTTTTTTAAAGATTTTATTTATTTATTCATGAGAGACACACAGAGAGAGAGAGAAGCAGAGACACGGGCAGAGAGAGAAGCAGGCTCCATGCAGGGAGCCTGACGGGGGACTTGATCCTGGGTCTCCAGGATCATGTCCTGGGCTGAAGCTGGTGCTACACAGCTGAGCCACCCGGGCTGCCCACCTTATACATATTTTTGACACATGAACCATTTTTCTTCAGAAGCAAAGAAGGTTATGACTTCTTTATTATCAGGTAGAGTTATAATTGGTAGCGTTAAGAAAGTAAACACTAGATTTTAAGTTAGAAAACATTCAAGTTATTTGATGAGAAGAAAACTGTTTAACTTCTCTGAGCTTGAATTTGTAAAATAAGGGGTAACATCTAATCCATTGGATTTTAAAAGGATATAGTGAGGGCAGCCCGGGTGACTCAGCGGTTTAGCGCCGCCTTCAGCCCAGGGCCTGATCCTGGAGACCCGGGATCGAGTCCCACGTCAGGCTCCCTGCATGGTGCCTGCTTCTCCCTCTGCCTGTGTCTCTGCCTCTCTCTCTCCCTCTCTATGTGTCTGTCATGAATAAATAAATAAAATCTTTAAAATAAATAAATAAATAAAAAATAAAAGGATATAGTGAGATAACTGCATTATTGAAGTGTTTTATAGACGAAAGTGTTCAACTATTAAAGACAGTGTTTATTAGCACAAATGAAAAAATAGTGGCATATTAGAACTTAGTATTTTAAAATATCATTTCTGTGAAGCAATAAGCTACAATTCTTTTTGTAATAAATACAAAATACTCCTTATGATAAAAGAAAATAAAGATCAGTCTGTAAACCAGTGGGGAGATTTTTTTCTCTCCTTCAGAGAACTACAGGAAATGGGAAGAACCAGTATTTATTCTTTCTTTTCAAAGATTAATAATAATTGAGGAATTTATTTTAAATATGATGTTAATTGTGAATCAGTATCCTTAGTCAAAAGAACTTTTGAAAGCAAATCAATGAGATTAGAATTGTTGAAAATATCACTTCTTTAATAAACTAGGCATGTAAAAGTGGATTCCAAGTGATAATTTCATCACATTAAAATACAAAAGAATCTCAAGAAAAGTCTGAATGCCATAACATCAGAGGAAGACTACTGTGCTGTGACATATTTGACATTTTTATTCTTTACTATTTTTTTAAACAGAGAGACAAAGTGTGCATGCACACGAGTAGGATGAGGGGCAAAGGGAGAAGCAGGTTCCTCGCTGAGCAGGGGGCTCCACCCAGGACCCCGGGATCATTACCTGAGCCGAAGGCAGCTGCTTAACCAACGGAGACACTCAGGTGCTCCATATTTTACATTTTAAAAATTTCATAAGTGTTACAGTATTAATAAAACCTCTAGTATCTATAAAGCTATCTTCAGCACTGAAATTATTGAATCCTACTCTTATTCTAGTTATAAGGAATTAATTCTTAGAATTTAAACATGTTGAAAAGAAAAATGCAAAATACCACTAAAAAACAAAAAGTGATTAAGGTGATCTGAAGCAGCTGGATGCGACACTAGACCAGATGTCAAGAGACCTGGGTTAGAGTTCCAACTCAGCCATATATTAGTGGTGAGACCTTAGCTAAATCACAACCTCACTTAGCTTCTGTTTTTCTCTTCTGTAAAATGGGGCTAATTATACATATCCTGTCTGTTTCACTGAGTTCTTGTGAGGATAAAATGAGATTCTATATGAGAAATTGATTTTTAAACCATTCAATAAAAGGCACTAGTAAATTGAGTTTT
Organism: Canis lupus familiaris; assembly: GCF_011100685.1. Taxonomy (NCBI): domain Eukaryota; kingdom Metazoa; phylum Chordata; class Mammalia; order Carnivora; family Canidae; genus Canis; species Canis lupus. The sequence continues at coordinate 28,863,558 of NC_049224.1, read as the reverse complement.
CAGTCCACGTTGATAACACCAATCGGTCAGATAACATAAGGTCATCAGGTTAAAAGTACATATCAAAAAGCTGAATCACCATTGGAGAGGGGCTTTTAAAACAGTATTGCTGTATTTATTGATAGTACCATCCAAAGGCCTTTAAAAAAGTAATCCCTTCCCCCATGTCCTTTTTTTCTCTCTGTTAGTTGTGGGTGAAGAGGACTGTTCTCTAAAAGGTTTCTAAATGATGTTGATGTTAAAAAATATAGTATCACCATTTAACAGCCTTTTAAAGAACAGTCCCTAGTACAGTCTTTGTTAACAACTGAAGGAGGAAGGGACTATTTTTTCAAAGGCTTTTAGAGGATGTTGTTAAAAGAATATATAGTGACATCATTTAAAAGCCTTTTAAATAATAGTTCTTCCCTCCCAATTCTAATGTCCTTGGCTTTCATTTATTTTGTACTACAAGCTGAAAATGGACATGCCAACATATTATTGGCCACGGCAGGCATTTGTTGGATGGAGAACGATGTATTGCTCTTAAAAAGGTCGCTGCCCAGAAATAAATCCAAGTCTTTAAGAACATAGTACCATTTTTACACAGGATATTGCCCACCCACCTTATCACTGAGTTGTACTACCTTTTGCTTGCTTTCTCTGAGTTTACTCAGGAAGACATCATGAAAAGAGGAAAGAAGTCATAGCTAAGTCATTCTGAGATTTCCTGTGGCATGAATGTAGTCCTACCATCTATCCCTCCACTGCTGCTGGAGTTAACTCTCCATTCAACTTACAACAAAATCTAACTTCAGCTCCTATTCTGTCTTTATTAAACTATTTCCGCCCACTATTCCTCTCATTTTAAACTTTACTCCAGCAGGAGATAGCAGTGGACACTTTCGGTTCCTCTCTACATTCAGCTCAAAGGGACAGAAGAATTAAGGTAACCATTTGGTTTTAAAGCTTGTACAAAGTCAAATAGCCAGTAAGCTTTGAGATACGTTAGGTCTGATTATCTTTAACATAAAAAAGAACTAGCTCCAGGGGTATAATCACAGAATATGAAACAATTTTCCATCTCTTCTTGAGTTTTTTCAGAAAACCGTCATTTAATTTTAAGAACAGGAATTCCTAGACCTAAAACACTTTGTGAAAAAGAAAACAAGCCTTTAAAAAGCATATCTCTTCAAACACATGTATTTCAATTCCAAATTTTAGTGTACTACTTACTTTTTGCCCATCTTGCACACAGAACTCACTTGTTAGTTCTTTATAATTTACTTAATCACAATAAATCATTATTTGTGATTTACTATAATAAATCATATGGTTTAGTTAAATATCAAACACACATTGCTTAAGTTCAAGCCCCAGTTTATTGCACAACTCTTTCTGACCCTACATCAGCCAATAAAGATATTAGTCACATTCCATTTTGACATTTCCTATGATTTAATTTTCATATTATCACCTTCATCCATTTCATATTATAATTTGACTTTATTCTTATGCACCATGTAAGTAACAAAGTGCTAAGCCTGGACAATAATAATTTCTTTGCATGTTTTTATGTAATTTTATAAAAATATAAGTAACTTTTTTCCCAAAAGGCTTATATGTGGTGACTCAGTTACAGATACACACAACTTCTGTTGCCTTAAGAGTGCAAGTGAGTTACCTGTGCCTATAATTACATTTGATAGTAAACGGTTAAATATTTTAAAATGTTTAAGAAACTGAATAAAACTTCATGTCACTTGAGACGTTTCCATTATCTGTTGGGATAAATAAGTATTTCACTGAGAAATACTATTATAATTTTGATTCTAATAAATGAAAATTGGTAAGATTTTGAAATAAAAATTCTGACTTAAAGAAACATAAAAAATAACAATAGGAAGACAGGAATATATAAAATTTAATATGACTGACCTGAAATGTTCAAATTTCTCTTTTTTAAAAAAGACTTTATTTATTTGAGAGAAAGCAAGCGTCAGTGGGGGGGAGAAGCAGAGGGAGAGAGACAAGCAGACTGTGCTGAGCACAGAGCCCAACTTGGGGCTCAATCCCCAGATGCTGCGATCATGATCTGAGCAGAAACCAAGAGTCAGATGCCAAATCTGACTGAGTGACCCAGGCACCCCTCAAATTTCTCTTAATTTGACCGGTTCTGATTAGAGTTAAGTAAAACTGCTTGCCACAAATAAGAACTGCTTGGTTAGACAGCTGGCCATAATCTCCACATCAGGGCTCCATTTGAATTCTAGGAAGAAGTGTATGATCACCATGGTACAATCAGCATGAAGATCAAAGAGTTACATGTTTATGTGTGGGGCTAGGCTCTGGCTCTGCATCAGAGTGACTTCCATAAATGCCATGGCCCCTACTCTTCCTCCCCTCTGCAATTTGACAGGTGAGGTATCTGAGTCATCTTTCTCTTCATACAGGTTCTATAAGTGAGGTGGTATACAGATTAATGGGCCCAAAGATATTCCAAGTCCTAACCCACAGAACCTATGAATATGTAACACTGCATGGTAAGGGGGAATTAAGGTGCTAATCAGCTGATTTTGAGATGGGGAGATCTTATTCAATTAGGCCAATGTTATTACACAGTTCCTATGAGTACAAGTTAAGGAGGCAGGAGGGTTAGAGTGATGCAGTGTGAGAACAACTCAGTCAGTTTTTGGAAATGGAAAGGGCCATGAGCCAAGGGATGCAGGCAGCCTCTAAAAGCTGGAAAAAGCAAAAAAAGGATTTTTCTCTGAGACCTTCCAGAAGGAACATGGCCATGTTGACACCTTAAGTTTAGCTCAATGAGACCCAGTTAGGATTTCTGACCTCCTGAATTTTAAAAGAATAATAAATTTTCAATGTTATCAACTACCCAGTTTCTAGTAATGTATTACAGCAGCAATGGACAACAAATAAAGGTTATTTTGATGTCTAGTTAAAAACTACTGTTCTGAAAAAAAAAAAAAAAAGCTACTGTTCTGAATTCTTGGGTCGTAAAACCTATACGTGGCATCTATGGCATACATTTGTTTGCATATACCTTTTTTTTTTTTTTTAAGATTTTATCCATTTATTTATGGGAGACACACAGAGAGAGGCAGAGACATATGCAGAGGGAGAAGCAGGCTCCATGCAGGGAGCCCGATGTGAGACTCGATCTTAGGACCCCAGGACCACGCCCCGGGCCGAAGGCAGATGCCAAACAGCTGAGCCACCCAGGGATCCCCTGCATATACCTTTCAATGGCTGCTCTGTGATCTGCTTTCAGATCTGCATCAAAAATTCTATAGTAGTATATTTCATTAGATTTAAGTCTCAACTAGTAGAGATACTAATACATTTGAGTGGCTCTCAAATCTGGATAGTTATTTGTCAGAATCATTTAGAGGATTGGTTTTTTTAAAATCCCTTCACCTAGGGGCACCTGGGTGGCTTGTGGTGGAGCATCTGGCTTTGGCTTAGGTCGTGATCCTGGGGTCCTGGGATTGGGTCCCGCATCAGGCTCCCTGTGGAGAGCCTGCTTCATCCTCTGCTGAGGTCTCTGCCTCTCTGTGTCTCCCATGAATAAATAAATAAAATCTTTAAAAAAAATCCCTTCACCTAAATATTCCTTACATATTTTCAATGATCCCAATGGGTTGGTTTTGATGCATTTGGTTAACTGATAGGTACTGAGAACCAATGAAAAAAAAAAAAAAAAAAAAGATGAACTACCTTCCAAAGGCTCCAATGTAATGCACTGCTTATTTTCTGAGACTCTTACTCTTTAGTTAGTATATATCAGTCTTTCTGATAAAATATGCATATACAAACATTTTATGAGTTCTATAGAAGCAAAAGAGGATTATTATAAGTAGTACTAGTCACAGACACTTGGGTGATGAACAACAAAACAAACTTCAATGCGGGTAAAGGAAGGAATAAGAGAAATAGGAGAGGGTTTGAGTAGGGCAGAACAAGTCTAGGATAATGAAAACCTTGGTTAGAGAAAGAGTGGGTAGTAATAAAAGAGCAATAATCGTAGACAAATTCTCAAAAATGTTATAATTTTTGGGGTGTGTGGATGGCATAGTTGGGTGAGTGGCCAACTCTTGGTTTCAGTTCAGGTCATGATCTCCAGGTCATGAGATCAAGAAATGCACCAGGCTCCATGCTCTGAGTGGGGTTGGCTTGGGACTCTCTCCCTCTGCCTCTCCCCACCATACTCTACTGTTCTCTCTCTCTCTAAATAAATCTTTTAAAAAGTTACATTTTTTTCTAGAGCTATCTTTCTATGAAACAAGCACAATAAAAAGATTTTTAAAAAGGTTATATATATTGCGTCCCTGGATCTGGATTCTTAAGCATTTTGCAACCATTCATGTCAAAGTTAACTTTATAACTGCTGGGATAAAAATAATGTAGGTGTACACAAGGGTACTTATGCAACCAGGGTTATATGGAAAAATGGAACCACCAGAAATATAAACAAATGCTGCTCAGAAAAGTTCGATTCAAGTTTGTGTTCATATGACAAGAGTCAGATGTTTAACCAACTGAGCCACCCAGGCACCCTGACATTTCACCATTCTATGCATCTGACTTTTGATTTCGGCTCAGGTCATGCTGCCAGAGTTGTGGGATCGAGCCCTGTATCAGGCTCTGTGCTGGGCATGGAGCCTGCTTAAGATTCTCTCTCCTTCTGTCCCTCCCCCCAACTACCTATCTCTCCCTTCTTAAAAGGTAAAAAAAAATTTTTTTTAAAGATTTTATTTATTCATGAGAGAGAGAGAGA